>NC_056730.1:459599685-459729685 GCF_019279795.1 Protopterus annectens | reverse complement strand
TATATCTAGAGAATTACTATATCCTAGTTAACTTACTTACAGAGTAAGCAAGGCAGATGTGGTGACTGAGTCTTCCAGCTGATGTTGTCATGTCAAAGAAAATACAGAATACTCTGTCAGAGAGTTCTTAAATTAATATCTCAAATATTACTGCTGGGATAGCTTGCAGGTTAACATCACTTCTTGTTATCTGACGCTATCCCAGGTAAACCCCCATTAATGCAACTGGTAGCATTTAGATCGACCTGTGAAAATACATAGACAAGGGTTTTCTTAGATCTAAGGCAGATCCTGGAAGTCATGAAACAATAAAAATACTTCCAAGACAATACAGTGAACCTCCGGTTCTAGACCTTGTGTCTGTTACTGCAATGAAATTGAAAGATAACATCATTTTATTATGTGGCTATAAAGTATTTTAATTTTAGCTATTTTTCTGAAGTTAACCTCTGGTGTTCCAGTTTCCATTGTTAAAATATATACATCTAAACAGTTACAATAGTACAGGTACATTTCTGTTCTATTCTAGTAGGGTACACTGTGATTACATCTTTAAGCTCGGTACTCTGTAAAATACCTTTTTAGCACACACTTCTGTACCAGAAGTTTGATGTACACATAACGTACAGTTCTAATACAGTTGTAACACAAGCATCTTACATGAAGCATGTTTACATTCCCAAATGATACAAAACAAGCTTCAAGTCAAGCAATAATACCCATTATGCACAAAAAAATCGCTTTAATTCAATCTCTGCAAAGCTTTTGAGCAGTCACAAATTACACATAACCATTTACAAAATTCCAGACAGCTGTGCTGGCAGTATCTGTCTTTGTCACACTTTTATATAAATCATGTTGATATTCACAAATGATATATAATTATTTACAAAATTCCAGATAGCTGGGCTGGCAGTATCTCCTTTCGTGACAGAGGCCCATGGGACATATGCAAACAATCCCTTAAGGACATTAAGTGTTTCACTGCAGGGTTTCTGAATGCCCATGAATTTTTTGCTTTTTAAGTTTTTATGGTTACTTTCAAGCCAGTAAAGTCAAACCCCACTAGCTGAGGACATGCATATTTCTGCCTTTTTATTGATTGTAAGCACAGCATAAGTGGATAGCTTGACTGTACTTCAGAAACACAGGATCTTTAAACTCAACTGATACCCTTGTGTGTGTGCGTATGTGTGTATATATGTTTTATATATATATGTGTGTGTGTGTGTGTGTGTGTGTGTGTATATGTGTGTTTGTGTGTGTAATTTTTTTGTGTGTTTGCATGTGTGTGTGCGTGTGTGTGTGTGTGTGTGTGTGTGTGTGTGTATGTGTATTTCATATATATGCATGGATGTGTGTGTGCATGTGTTTGAGAGTATATCAAGTACTCAGACTCTCAAATGTTCGAGCACTTAACCATAGAAATTCCAGAGAACTTAAAATGCTTGGCATCCACGAGACCGATTTCTGAGAATTTGGTTTGAATCTAGTGCCATCAAAGGACAGATAAGTACTTTTCGTCAGATGTTTGCACTCGTATAAGTTATTTAAGTGTGTGATTGCATTTTATTGGCCTTACTGCTGGGTTTTCTGCATTGTAGTCATTTAAAGCAGAGTGTTTCATGGTTAATTTGTTGCTTGTAATGTAGTTGTTCATCTTGGGTATATCTTTGTAACCTTCCATTAAGAAGGCTGAAGACTGTGCAGTAGTGGCAGTATAGGATAACCCGGTCTGTTCTGAGCTGGGATTCACAGAGAAAGGTTTCAAATGTGATCTTTCTGATTAGATACAGGGCCATTTGTGTATTTTGTCAGTTTTACCTGCCTGTATAAAGTCTGTGTGTTTTGGCAGCTCTTGGTTCATTTTTGCAGGTTTCACAAAACGTGAGGTGCATGAAAGTGATTTATGAATGATTGGTTTGAATCTAGTACCATCTGAGTACAAATAAATACTTTTGGTTGAATTTATGTAGTTATATAAGTTAAAATTTAAGCGTACTGCTGCTACATTTTTAAATTGTTTATTGTATTTTTCTGCAGTTTATCATTGCAAAGTGCCATTACATTTTACTGCCCTTTCTGTTGTTTTTTTTTTTTTGCACTGCGGTAATTTTAAATAGAATGTTTCCTGGTTAATTTGTTGCTGGTACTGAGCTACTTTACCTTGGACTATATCTTTGTGTTCTACATTTTTTGTTTAACAAGAAACATTTTGTTGAAATGTCACTTATGACAAAAGCAATCATACATTTATATAAATGAAAAAAAACATATTGACGTATTTTCAGTTGTAAACATTATACATGATATATAATACATACAGAGCATTACATAACTCATTCAGTTCCTGCCTTCCTTTAAACCTCATTCCTCCTCCAAAACATTACTCTGCATGTATTACTCCCACAGTTCCCATTTTATTCTATGTACTTTTCTCCTACCCTTTTCTAAAGATCCCACTTCCATTTCTGTTATCTGTGTTACTATATTCACTAGTTCCGATACTGTTGGTTTAGACATACGATTTCCATATTCTAGTAATTGTTTTTTTTTTTTTTTTGAGCTGCCACTAGAATTAAACTCAGCAAGATCTTACTATGTCTAGACAATTTCAGTTCTGTGTCACAGCTCAAACATTATTTCCTTAGTTACACCAATTTGCTCACTGACTATTTCTGACAGCAGCCTGTAGGGAATTTTAAAAGTCTAATTACACTCACAAAAATATGTTCCCAGTTACTTATTTCTTTCCCATCATACCTCCAACATTTGCAATATACCTGAGGAAAAAATATTTGGAGTCTGCTTGGGATATAAAAATACCTATGCAAGTACTTCCAAGCAAAAATTCTAAACCCCCTAGATGTTGTGTATTTGGGAGCCATACATGTATCCTCCTGTTGTTTATTAGTGAATTGCTTATCCAGTCTCTCTTCCCAATCCTTTCTAATCTTCCCTGATTGATTCCTGTAATTGTCATGCAATATTAATTATCCCTTTTTTAACAGCAGCTTCTGTTTTAGATTCTACTAAAATCTCTACCAGTGCTGGTCTTTCAGTTATGATCCCCTGTTGCCTTCTCTTTGCCTATACTCTGGTATCAATCCTTGATAGGGAAGGCAATCTCTAGCATGCAGTCCATATGTAATCTTGGCCTCTTCCCATTCTATACCTTTCTCCACTAATTATTTGCTCCCAATACATTGGTTCCTTTGCCAAGTCTCCCCAGTAAATTCCAGACCCCTCTTGCCTATTCCCTGGACTCCTAATTGCAGTCATCCATGTTGACAGAATCTTCTTTCTTCATTCCTGTGTTGACTTAGTTCTTATGTCTGGTTATTATTATTCTCCTTAAGGATCTGCATCCAATATCCTAGTCTCTCTTTGTTTCTTGAGCTTCCCTCTGTTTCATCAGCATCATCCATTTCAGCTTTGAATTATAGCTTTCTGCCTGTGATATGTATAAGAGCCTTAACTGTGTAGCTGTGAAGTACCCCTTCAAACAATCTTGTTCCTTTGGAAAGATCATCTTATCCTGCTTGACTCTTGTCTTTTTCCCCTCTAAGACAAAATCCTTCAACTCTTTATTAATTGCTATCCACAACTTCTCCTCTGGTTGATAAAATATGCCTGACCTGTGTATAAAACAAAAGGGACTAAAAACATTTTCACTGCTTTTATATTGCTGTCCATATCTATAAAACAGTTTCTTAGTTTTTGTATTATGTTTTGTTTAGTCTCTTCCCACATATCCTTAGCAGCCATAACAAAATCATTTTTAACCCTTACTCCTAAGAACTTCATTTTATCATGTCACCTTAAATATGGGTATTGCTGAATGAAGTTTATTGATAAAAATGTTGAATAGTAGATGGTCAAGGATAGATCCTTGTGGGACTCCTGTGGAAGTGAGAATGTATGCAGAGATGGATCGTTGCCATTTTACAGCTTGTTGCCTGGTGGCAAGGTAGCTAGAGAATCATTGAATAGATGGAGATGATAGACTCAGGATGGAAAGTTGGTTGAGAAGTTTAGTGTGAGAGACCATGTCAAAGGTTTTTGATAGATGTGCAATTGCAAGTTTATTAGAGTTGCAAGTTTATTGACAGTGTCTGTTAATAGCATTAATTTGATGGAGGTGCTGAGGTTGTGTATTGGTGATTAGTTTATTTTGTACGAGGTATTGGAGAAATTGTTGGTGTATGCATCTTTCAGGTATTTTAGAGAGGAGAGACAGGATGGCTATGGTATAGAAATTTGTAATGTCAGCGGAATTACCTTCTTAATGTAAGGAAATAGTAAGCGTCATTTTCCATAAGCTAGGGACACAGGATTCTATTATTGCTCTATTAATAAGAATGCTGATTGGGCATGCTGTTGCATCAACCAAGGCATTATATATTGTATGACGAGACAGTATCAAGTGCCTTGGCTAGATCCAAAAATATAACTGCCATACATAAACCCTCATCAGTAGGCTAGCGTGATCTGGTTATAGAAATCTATAAGATTTGTTAATGTCGATCTTCCAGGGTAAAACCATGTTGGCCTAGATTTGTTTTATTTCTCCTGTTTACAGGGTATAACAGCAAATTGATAATACATCTTTTTGAAATTCCTACCTAATAAAAAGGTTAAACTAATAGGTTTGTTGTTTTTAACATTCAACTTATTTTCTTTGTTTAGAATAAGAGTCACAGAAGATGTTTTCCATAAATCAGGAACTGTACGTTGTAATAATAGTCATTTAAAAATGTTATGCAACATAAAAGTCTGTGTTTCTCATATACTTGCTATAAAAACTTCTGGGATTTTTTTCAGGTCGTATTAACATATTTGGTCCTTATTGTATTTAAAGATTTGTCCATAATAGTCCGAGTTAGAATTGGGCATACACTTGTCATTGGAATTACAAAACTTTCATTATCCCATTTCCACATAACAGAAAAATTCATCATACCATTAAAGTATTGAATATATTTGCAATTACATGTGGCTAAGATATTAACTTTTCTTCGTGGACTGTAGATAATATAGGATTACAAGTGTTTTAATAATAATATACTTAACATATAATTTTCCATTATTAATATCTCCTGATAAATGCCTTTCATAATTAATCTTTCCAGTTAAAGGACAACAATGGGATTCTGTTATTAAATGCTCACCTTCTCTGTCATGTTTCTCCCTATTTACTCTCCCTGCTATGAATAAACAATAATGAAGCATTTAAAATATTTTAAATTAACTGTTTTTCTACACTAGAACAGTACCTTACTGTACTTTGGTGGTTTCACTTTCAAAAAACTTTTATCTCGCCCTGGAAAGGCTTGCTGCTGTCTCCAATTCATCGATGTCATCAGGGCCAATGAATACAGGCAGTTTTCTGGCCAATTCCCTCCCCAAACTGACATCACCATGGCCATCCTAAAAACCCACCCATGCTGTGATGTCAAAGCTCCCTGGTCCTTCCCCTACCCATACAGAAAGTAATGGCTAGAACAAGGAAACAGTACATGAATCAAGTCTCCTGCTGTGAGCTGTCAATCACAGCAGGTAACAGCTCAAATTACCCTTAGCACGTTGACAGCTAGGGAAGTTAGGTGTGAAGGAGATGGGAGATGAGTCAAACAAGTATAAGTAGTACAATTCAGGCTTCACAAAAGACTGCAATTTAGCCATTCTAAAAAGAGGCAGCAGTAGAAAGCCCTTTGAAAGTCTTTTCTGTGGCATTTGCACTATTTGTATTTTACGTAGTCATTGAACAGCATGAAATGTTACTTAAAACTAACTGACTGAAAGACAGCAGTGTATGCATCTAAAATCAATGCAGTGACAGGAGCTTTAAGAGGAAAGAGGCATGTGTGATGTATTTTTTTATAGACAAGCAATGCATTGTGGGATACCTAGAGGCAGACTAAACAATCAGAATTACTTTAAGATGCCAGACCCTATGTGGTCAGACTCAGAAATTACATATAAAAATATTTAAAAACCTGTAAATAGTCTCATAGTGGTGTTAAAATGTAGTAAACACCAAACCATGATGAAATAAACATGTTTTTTGAGTCTGTGGGTGCGGTTCTACTTTAATATTTCCCTTTTTCACACTCGGCTTAAATTATTTATATATTTTATTGAGAAGACTTTTATTATATTTTGGATACTTCTTACATTTTCTCAATATCATTTTTTCCTTTTACATTGTTTCAATAAGCCTGTCTTCCACCAAAAAGGATAATTTTTTCTTTGCTTGTTATAAGGTCTCTTGGTCTTATCTAAATGTGTAATAATAATAGTTTCATATTTTGAATATTCCAACATGCTTACTTGGTCATCACAAATGGTCTGTTTGTACTTGGTCATATTACTAATGGTCTCATCATAGTTCAGTAGACTGAAATTATACCTTTATATGACATAGATGACTTAGTCCCTATATACTTAACGTTTGAAATCAGTGAGGTATGATCTGATTTTGACATAAATAACCTTTTCAGCCCAACTAGTGACAACTATGTCCAAATTATTGTTGTTCCTTGTTGGTGTTCATATTAACTGTGACAAACCATGATCTACTGGTATAGTTGACCTAATTTGTCTTTGGATAATGCATATCTCCAGTTAGAAACATATTGTTACAGCCCAAATGTTTACTTAGACACTGTAATTAGTTCTTGTTAGATATTTTGTCCAGTTATGGTTTCCTGTAGAAGACTATAAACCTGCTATCATCTTTATTTGTCCTAGTTTTCATATCTATAACCAGTATTTCATTTCTAATACCCTTTAAAATTAAGTCAGAGGCCACAGTGTTATAAAAAAATAAAAATAAAGAACATACAATTGCAGAGTGCTAAAGAGAAAATAAGGGACTACCTTGGTAATGTGTATGACTTTAGAAAGATTAATATTAAGCAACTGTTTGTTTGATATTAACTCCAGAGCACAAAAGCTTTTAGCACAATGTCTCAGGCAACAGAAAGTAGAAGGGGTTGTTGCAAAGCTTTGGAGTCTGTAACACGGAAAATAACCAGAGGTCCTGTAAAAGTATTAGAAATATTTTGGAAATTTTATGAAAGTCTGTGTAAAGCAGAGAAGTGTGGAAATCAAGAAATGTTTATGAAAAAATAAATATGCCAGTGTTAGAGGTAGATGAGGCTCAATTGCTAACACGGTAGGAGGAGAAGAGATAAAATGGTGATGTATAACCAATCTATAGGAAGGTCTTCAGGAATAGATGGTATTCCTGTGGAAGTTTGGAACCTAGGAGGTAAGATCTGAAAGGTTTTTAACAGTATTTTAAAAGGAGGAGAAGCATCAACATCCTGAAGGAAAGTGGTGGTGGCTGTAATACATGAAGATGGTAAAGACTCATCAGATCCAGCTTCATATAGCCCCATTTCGGTTTTAAACCATAATTATAAAGTGTTTGTGCCTCTGATGGCTAAAAGAATGGCAAGGTCTTGCCAAAACTGATAGATATGTATCAGTATGGTTTTGTGGAGGGGAGGCAGGAATTTGACAACATTAATAGAGCAATGATGATCCAGAGGGAAGCAAAATGTAAGAAAGTATCACTGTTGCTGGTGGGTCTTGATGCAGAGGAAGCATTCAACAGAGTAATCTGGGATTTTATGAGAAGGGCAATGGAAACATTTGCATTCCCTGATAAAATTATAAGGTTGATTAGGAGGATATATGTGGGATTAGAGGCAAAAATTAAAGTGGGGGGGGTCCTCTCTGATATGTTCTGTTTGAGCAAAGGAACCATGCAGGGGTGTCCTCTTTCCCTTTGCTATTTGCATTATATTTAAAACCATTGACAAAGAAAACAGAGATTGAGAAATTCAAGGATATAATTGGTGTGGTAATCAAGAAACGTTGGCTTTATTTGCAAATGATATATACTTTAAACCTGATAAAACCAGTAAAGGACATTTTAGTGTTGTGGAATATTCTGAGACAGTTTCAAGTCTTTCTAGGATACAAAATTAATGAAAATAAAACAAAGGCAATAGCTGTAAACTATGTACCCACACATGAAATGGTTCAGCAATACCCATATTAATGGGGACATGATAAAATGAAATACTTAAAGAGTATGGATTTAAAAGGATTCTGTTATGGCAGCTAAGGATATGTGTGAAGAGACTGAACAAAAGATAATACAAAAACTGAGAAATTAGAAGCTCTGTTTTATGGGTATGGATGGCAAGATACAAACAGTGAAAATGTTTTTAGTCCCTTTAGTTTTAAAACACAGGTCAGGCATATTCTTATAAACTTGAGGAGAAGGTGAAAATAACAAAGTGCTGAAGGATTTTATTTGGGAGGGGAAGGGAGCAAGAGTCAAGTGGGATAAGTTGCTCCTTCCAATAGAACAAGGTGGTTTGGGATTACCTGACTTGAAGGGGTATTTCAGAGCTACACAGTTAAGGCTCCTATACACCACACAGGTAGAAAGCTATAATTCAAAGTGGAAAGGGATGTTGATGAAACAGAGGGAAAGCTCAAGAAACAAGGAAGGGCTGGGATTTTGAATGCAGATCCTTAAGGAGAATAACAATAACCGTACGGAATTTTATATTCATGAAATAGCAGAAATACTAAAAACTAAGCCAACACGGGAATAGAGAAAGGAGGTTCTACTGATAGGGATGATTGCAACTAGGGACACGGAGAATAGGCAAGACGGGGCTGGAATTTACTGAATAAAACTGGCAAAGGAACCAAGATATGGGGGGAATAATTAGAGAGGGAAAGGTAATAGAATGCGAAGAGGCCAAGAATTAATTTGGACTGCAGGCTAGAGATTGCCTTCCCTTTCAATGATTGATATCAGAGTATGGGCAAAATAAAGAAATATGGGGATATTAAACAAAAGACCAGCATTGGTAGAGTTTTTACTAGAATCTGGAACAGAAGCTGCTGTTAAAAAAGGGTTAATTAGTAGGGCATGTAAAATATTGCATGACAACTGCAGGAACCTATCAGAGGAAGTTATATATGTATGTATGTATGGCTTCCATATGTGCAGCAAAGTCTGTAAGATTTAGAGTATTTGCTTGGAAGTATTTGCATAGATATTTTTATACCTTAAGCAGATTCCAAAGAATTTTTCCTCAGATAGATTGCAAATTTTGGAGGTGTGATGAGGAAGAAAGAGGTAATTAGAAACACATTTTTTGGAGAGTAGTGAGTTGGCAGACTTTAAAAATTTCCTGCGGACTACTCTATCAGAAATACTGGGTGAGCAAATTGATGTAACTAAGGAAATGATTTTTGAGCTGTGATACAACATTTGAATTACCTAAACATAGTAAGGCCAAGCTGAGTTTAATTTTGGTGGTTGCCAGAAAAGCAATTACTAGAAAATGGAAATCAAAGTCTAAATCAACTGTACTAGAAAAAGTGAATATAGCAACAGAGGTAAAAGAACTGGAAGTGGGATCTTTAGAAAGGGTAGGAGCAAATTACATTGAAAAATAGCAATGAAGGGAATAATACTTGCAGAATAATGTTTTCAAGGAGGAATGAGATTTATTTGAAGAAAGGAATTCAGTGAGTTATGCAATGTTTGACTGACAGTGACTGTATAGATTATAAGTGATATACAACACTTGCAACTGAAAATACGTCAATATGGTTTGTTTTAATTTATATAAATTTATGATTGCGTACATAAATGATAATTCATTAAAGGAGAACACCACCACCATTCCCAGCTTATCTGAGACATTATAACCTGGAGACATTATTTCACAGCTATCCCATAAACAACAGAGAATCTTTCTACATTTAATATAGTTATTAATTCATGTGCTTTATTGCAAAGACTTCTTGCATTGCAGTATACTTTTAAGAAGTATTAAGTCTGCCATTGATTGATTTTATTTTACTTATAAAAAGTAAAAAAACGTAGTAGGCAACACAAACTCCAAATGACAAAAACAGCAGCAGTGGTTTCAGGTACAAAAGCCGACTCACAGTTTATCCAGGAATTTATTCAGTAAAACACACGAAAGGTGTAGTCACATAAAAATCCAAAAGGTATAAACAGTATTCCAAGCGCTTTTGTCTCTGGTGAATCAGAGACTTTTTCAAGGAAATTAGAAAACTGTTACTGAGCTCAATTTAAACAAACAGATCCACCCCCAATTAACATTGAACCAATAGAATAAAAATGTATAATGAATATTCATAAAGTTCATAAATATTCAACAGCCACAGTACAATTCAACCACAGAACCCATGTCATGGTAAAAAACACACTAAAATGTACAGTAAATAACACACCAGTCCCCAAAAATCATGCCCTTGTCAAAATAGTATAGATAAAAATGCTATTAATAAACATATACATATGTACATATAAAATGCAAAGTTATATAAATACATGTCAAAAATGTATATCAATTCATTTATCTATTTAATGTTTTTAACTTCAAGAAACAGGCTAAGGATAGAGCATCATTGATATCTGGCCACTTTATCGCATTAGTTTTAATCTGCCATAGTGCCTCTTGTTTCTCCAGTTGTAGGGTCCAGGGGCCACCCCTGGGGTCTATGTCTAAAACATCAATTATCATAAATTTAAAATCATGCCCCTCATATTCCTTACAGTGTCTAACGAGAACATTTATCTCTTTGCCTAACCTAATGTCCCTTAAATGCTCATAATACCCTACATCGTAATCTCCTTTCCGTTTTCCTGATGTAGAAAGCAGGACAAACATACATAGGGCACTGAATGCCACCCTTTCAGTTTGGCATATGGTCTTCCATCTCAGTTCTATAGTAACCCCATTGATAACACAAGATAAGCCATCAAGAATATGTATGCAAGATGAACAAGCCCCACATTTCCTCATGTAACCAGTCATAGGTCCCCTCTTACAAGATTCAAGAAAATTTTTAAGCGTCCTACCCCTTCTGTATATAACATTCGGTCTCTCACCCACTCATTGTCGAATGTCGTTACAGGATGCAATAATTACCCAATTTTTATATAAGATGTCCATAATTAATTTACTGGACCTATTATAGGTCGTAACTAGAGCTGATCTCGACTGTGTTACTCCTATAGCCATTTCAGTACCATTCTGGTCCACAATGACCAAGTTCGAGTCATCTGTGTCATCAGCATTCGCTTCAATGACTATTTCATTGGGCCCATAATAGGTCGTAACACAAGTCTAATCTCCATAAGTTACTCCTATGGTCCTATTGTTCTCTTTTGTTAATATTGGGAAAAGTGATCAAACAAGTTTCATCCACATCCTGATTAAGGATAGCCTTGAAATAAGCTTTCTCCCTCCTATTCAAAACCTCAATAAAGACCTCATTCACAAGTTAGTTAGGATAACCCCTTCTCAAAAACATTTCCTTCAACAGTTCACATTCATTTAAAAATGCATCAAAAGAGGTAACCATTCGGGCAGCCCTAACTGGCTGGCCTTTTACTACCCCCTTCTTTTGTTTATAAGGATGACCACTATCAAAGTGAAGGAAACTATTTGAATATGTCATTTTACAAAAGATTTCAAATTGAAAAACCTTCCTGGACCTATTCTTAACTAGTTTAACATACAAATATGCTATTTCATTCTCATCGAAACTACAAGTAAAATGCAGAAATTGTGTTGAGTTGTTCATAAAATCTAAAAATTCTGTAATCTTATCATGGGGACTCACCCAAAAATAAAAATGTCATCCAAAAAATGGATGTACATTCTACAATAGGGTATATTTTTTTCAATAAACATGTTTATTAAATTATCACATATGACATAGGCAATCTAACATTTATATAAATGAAAAACAAACAGAATGATACCACTTTAGTTGCAATCATTATACATCACAGACACCACTGAAACAATTGTAGTTGCAAACATTATGCATCACTTATAATCTATCCAGTCATTGTTAGTTAAGCATTATATGGCTCTTTCAAATCCTGGCTCTTTAACCTTGTTCCTTCTCTGCATGTATTGTTCCCACAATTCCCATTTTTCCTATGTAGTTTGCTCCTACCCCTTTCTAAAGATCCCAATTCCAGTTGTTTTATGTCTGTTACTGTATTCACTACTTCTAGTAAAGCTGGTCTAGACTTTGATTTCCATTTTCTAGTAATTGCTTTTTTGGCAGCCACCATAATTAGACTCAGCAAGGCTTTACTATGTCTAGGCAGTTCCAATTCTGTATCATAGCTCAAAAAAATCATCTCCCCAGTCAATCCAGTCCACTCACCCAGCATCTCCGTCATAGTGGTCTGCTGGGAATCCCTAATGTCTGCCAAATTCTAGACTCCACCTAAACGTAATATTCCTTGCTGAAAGCTGATTGTTTCTCCCAGAATTTTCTTAAGCTCCATTATAGCAGTTTTAGGTGGAATGTAAATGCATGCCAGTGTAATCTCCTTCCCTTGTTAGTAGCCTCTTAGTACTATGTATCTTCCATTATTGTTTTTTTTCCTCTTCTATCACTATTGGAGCTCCTCTTGCAGTTAATATAAGTACTCATCTTTTCCTTTGCCCCAGATATTCTGCTGAATAACCATCCTGAAAACCTTTCTTTATCAAATTTGCATGTTCAGTTCTTTAGGTGTGTCTCCTGTAGCATAGCTAAGATTGTTTCACACTTGTTAATACAAAGAATGCACAACTAAGCATTGTGTTTAGTAATGGGTTGAGTAAGTGAGTAGGGATTTCTCTGGAGAGACTAGGCATGTCATTTAGAAGTAGATGGGATGTAAAATATATTTTTCTAACTTTGGTCAAAAACACACTGGTCAAAATTTAATCTGTTGCGTATTGCTGTCCTAGGATCTTTAATCTCAGTGTCATTCTTTTAGGATTTGACCATTTACTTTGCAGTTACAATGTATGTTCTTTTACCAAGTCTAATGATGCATTTATTGACATTAAAGGTAAGGTTACTACTATTGCATCCTGTATTTATACCTTTTGACCACCTTAACAAACTTATGCATCATTTATTGAAGTAACAAATTTACCACTTTGCTGTTATTACCATATTTTGAAATCTAGAGTGTATTTCCTGCTTTTATATGTGGGTAAGTATTCCAGAAAGAGGAGGTCCTAATGCAGAGTTTTGTGGGGCTCCTCTGGTAATCCCAATCAGGATGAAGTAACCCTCCCACCTAGACTTCTTACGTATTATTACTGTCATAGCCATAAATAAATAACATTAAGAATTTCCCTTTTATACCTTCAGTCAGGAACAACACTTCAGGATGTGCAAACAGAAATTTTATTCTTACATCACTGGGAGACGGGTCTGTATCACCATATCGAATGTTAAATTAGCCGAATACAAAAAGGCCGACACAGAAATCTCGAACAACTTGTTTGAATGCGTAAATTTTCAAAAGTAAATACACTGAAAAGTCATAGTTGGCCAACTTACTTTTCTGAAATGAAACGCAACAACATGATTGTGCAAGTCCATGAAACAAAACACATTAAGAAATTTATAGATAAATAACAAAACTATACAAGATATAGTGTTAGTATGTGTGCGAGTAGACTAGTGATATATAATATTACAAAAAAGGATACGTTCTGTGGACTTGCTACGGTGGCAATAAATACAGTGAGTAACACGTAGTTTGTGTGCGTTCTACGTGTCAATTTGACAATAGCTGGCACCCCTCCAGTAGCGCCAGGTACACTAGGTAACATTTATTCAAGTGTTACATCACAGAAAAACAAAGCTATGTTACATGTGAACGGGTATATGTATAGCCTAGAAAAGAAAATCAAAGGAAGTATTGATGTTGCAGGCTGAAACAGTCAAGTAAGTGCAAAGGTAGCGCTATTAATACAGCGCAGGTAGAAGGTGAATTGTTATTAAAGTCTGTATGTCATACACATGCACCAGATGCAACAGAAGTGGAACGGTATGTAGCTTGTCACAATCTAAAGGAGACAGCTCTGGTAACTAGAACAACCCCAGCATTAGTGGTGGATGATATAACTGCTAGTACGTCAGTAGAAAGCACTGTACATTTGCCATCTAGGCAGTCAATGTTGCAACAAGTGAATCGTTTGCGACTATAAAATTATGTCAGTTCCTTTAACGGACGTAAATGTCACAGACTGTGAGTTAAGAGAAGGGTGTTTTATACAGAAGCGGAAGGTGGACTTGAATAGCAATATTCATGTACTTGGATTTAGTACGAAGGAAAATCTGCAGGATCTGTGTATAGTAAACTGTGGTTAATGGATGGTGTGTTCCTGACAAAGGGTTGGCTATGCCGACAACTGTATAGTGTCCATGGATTAATGTCATATGGTAAGAATACTAAGTGTTTGCCCCTTGTATATTGCCTGATGTCTAAAAAGTCATACAAGGCATATAATTATTTATGGGAGTGTGTGTTTGAACTACTGTCATCACTTGACCTCAAACATAAAGTGGAATATATATTGTGTGACTTTGAAATGACAGCCATAAAAAGTGTCAGGCATAGTTTCCATAACGTAACTCCTAAGGGGTGTCTATTCCATTTTTCACAAGCCATTTGGCGAAAGGTACAGGCTCTCGGTTTGTCCACGTTGAATGGTAAGAGTGTACAATTCCAACTATCTGTGAAGAAGTTGGTAGCACTGTCATTTCTGCATGAGGATGAGTTTATTAGTACATTTCGTACTGTGCCAGAGACCTTTCCGGTAGAAGGGAAAGAATTGTTATTATACTTTGAAGAAGTGTACGTCTAAGAAGTATCCGGAAACAGCAGACTAGGTCTGCACATTTAGCTAGATTTCCACCAGCCTTCCCTATTTCATTCTGGAATATTTCCTGTCTGAATGAGTTATCACTTCCACATACCCTATGTGGAGGGCTGGCATCACCATGTGCAATGTCTGTTAGGTAGGAGGATTTCAGATATACCATCCGTTTTAAATGTGCTAGTGCATGAGCAGAACAGGATCAATGAAGTGCAACTACAATTGCAGTCTGACTGTCCACTGCCCCCTAAAAAACGCAAGAGTGTTGATAAGCAACGCTGTATGCAGGCAGTGTTGAGTAATAGGATTGACTATTCTGCATGTGAATTCCTTAGGATGATAGCTCTACTACTTAAAGTTTGAAGTGAGGTGACATTTCGGCTGTGCTATTCGGAGTACATTCCTTTGTATTTTGGAGACGTGAATTCCGTTCTACACATCCGGGTTATGTTTGCAACATTTATTTGACACACTGCTGACATGGGTCTCTTATACTTTACTTTTTATACGTTATTGTGCTTTAGGGAGTGGTAGGGGGAGTTGGCCAACTATGGCAATTCGATATTTTTACTTTTGGCGTTTTCATTGTTCGGGCATGGTGTAGTTCCAGATTTCTGTGTTGGCCTTTTCATATTCGGCTAATTTAACGCTCGATATGCTAATATAAACCCCTGGAAGATAATCTTCATAGCCATTGATAAGTCAGTCTCTCTGAAGAGAGACAAACTACATCTTTTATACATTTTACTTATCTAAACTGGTCATGCAATTTTATTATGTTTCAATTACTCTGACTAGTAAAAAACTTTACAAATGTCCTCATCCCTCGAGATTTTTGCCTCAGGCTTCACGTGAACACCTTTCTATACATGATCTACCTGCTTCCAAGGGGTCTTGTTTCTGACCTTGGATGTTTCAAGCCTTCCTTAGCAACAATGCACTCCTAGCCTGGAGGAGTCAGGCTAACAAATTCCTTTTTGTAGTAACTTACATGCCTCAGCTTCATGCAGTGCATACTTTTTCCTTATTACATATTCAAAGAATGCAGTTAGGACACCGTAATAACTTTAGCTTATGAAGCTGTATTTTTCCCAGCCCCGCATACAAACTATATTTGCTTTTTGATGATCATATTATAGCATCATTAATGAACTGAAATTAAATATACATTTTAAAAGGCTGATCTTGTCCCATAACAGTTTCTTCCCTCTGACACTATTAGTGTCATACCATACATGTAATTATATTTTTATTTTTTTTAACTTGATAAAGTACACCTTTGAATCATAGTAATCATCATCTGTTATAATAGAATTGTTATTGATTGGTACATGCAGTGACATTTCATGTGCAGGTGAGGTTAAACATCTTGTAATCACAACCTTTAGAACAGAAAATACCAAAATGATCACAGATATTATAAGAAGTACAATTACAATACCCTGGATTATGCTAGTTCCCAGGTTACCAAAAATACTGTCCAGCCATCCAAAAATTGTCCATTGTTTTGATGTGATGTCCAAATCTTTGGCCTCTTGTTTCATGAAATTTGCCAGCTTTTTTTGTTTATTATGATAATCACTAATATATGAACAGCAACAACTCCCTATGAGGGCACATGACCTCCCTTTTGCAGCAAGCATTATATCAAGTGCCATTTGATTTTGCAGCACCGCAGTTTGCATTTCAGTCATTTTTCGATTTGCCATTTTGGTAACAATATTTTCTTCTTTTTGATGTGCACAACATTTGATTACAGACAGCATCCTAGGTAGCAAAAGTGCATCTAACAATGATTTTATGTACCCTGAACTTTTAATTTGATTTTCTGAAGAGGTCAAAAACCCTCTTTCTTTCCAAAGTTGCCCAAAACAATGTACCACTCCAAAAGCATAACGGCTGTTTGTAAAAATATTGGCCAGCTTGTCTTTGGCTAACTCACAGGCTTTTTGCAAAGCCACTAGCTCAGCTATTTGAGCAGAGTGAACACCCTCTAATCTTTGTTGCAACAATATTGTCTCTGGTGCAGACTGCTATTTCCGAGATCAACTTCCCTGTTTGATTTTTTTCACAGAAGCCATCTACGAACAAATTTAACTCAGCATTGGATATAGGAGTGCCTTTTAAGTCCTCCCTAGGAGAAAGCAAATAGTTACACACACACAATCATGCTCTTCACCATCCTCAGCAGTACGCAATAGAGATGCAGGGTTTAGAACAGGAGAGTGGATCAGAGAAATAGATGGATCAGAAAGAAGTGTAAGTTCATATCCAGTTAAACGTGCAGCTGTGAGTAGTTGAGTTTTCATTTTAAGCAAAATAGATGATACAGAATGAGGGACAGCTGCTGTGAGGTCATGCCCAAGCATCAATGATTGTGCCAGATTAACTAGAATGGCAGCAGCGGCAACTGCCCTTAAACAGGGTGGAAAACCTTTTGGAACAGAATCAAGTGCTGTGCTTTAATAAGCTAATGGATGATAGCTTTCCCCATGTTTTTGTGCAAGTACTCCTTGAGCAAATCCATTTCTTTCATGACAGAATAAAATAAAAGGTTTATTGTAGTCTGGTAACCCTAAAGCTGGGGCAGTAGCTAAAGCTTGTTTCAAATTTTGAAATGAAATTTTCTCTTCACTATTCTAAAGGAGAGGGTCTGGTGTAGCTTGCTTTAAAAGATTTGTCAAAGGTTTGGCAGTTTTTGCATAGCTAGGGATCCACTGTCTGCAATATTCTGCCATACCTAGGAAAGACCTAAACTGTCTCTGAGTAGTTGGACGTGGGGCCTTAGATATTGCATTAATACGAGATGGTAAAACTTGCCTGCTACCCTGAGATATTAAATGACCAAGATAAAGTACCTGAGATGACTACAATTGTAATTTTTTTTTCTAGACACTTTGTGTTCCTTCTCTGCAAGGATAGTCAGAAGATGCAAGGTATTCTGTTGACATTGCTGAAAGGAATTTGATGCTATCAGTAAATCATCTACTTATACGTGTACTAACACAGACCCACCCGGAAATGTCACATTCTCCAAATCTTTTTTCAGAATTTGAGAAAATAATGAAGTAGATTCAGTATATTTTTGTGGCAGTTGTGTCCATGTATATTGCTGTCCCTGATAAGTGAAAGCAAACAGAAACTGACTGTCAGGGTGAATAGGTATAGAAAAGAATGCTGAACATAAATCTATCACAGAAAAGTAACTAGCTGTAGATGTCATGCAACTCAGTACTGTTGCTGGATTTGGAAGAACAGGAAAGTAGGCAATACTGCATTGTTTACAGCCCTTAAGTCTTGTACAGATCTATAAGTATTCTTCCCTGGCTTTTTCAGTGGAAGAAATAGGAGTATTACAAGGGCTTTTAGCTGGTATTATTTCTTGCTGTATTAGATACTGAATAGCAGGTTTGATTCTCTGCTCTGCTTCCGGCTTTAGTGGATATTGTGGAACTCTAGGGAGAGGTTTTGATGGATTTAATTGTATTTTTACTGGTTCTGCTGATTTCAGTATACCTACTTCATTTGCATGCTTAGCCCACAAGTTGGCAGGTACCTGCTGTAGTAACTCTTCATTTGTCTGTTTGCTTTTAACAGGCTGTTCCTCAACTTCTGCTAAAACTGCCAATACTTCCCCCTTTGATTCTGTTGGAACATTTATATACACCCCTTCTGGGGTGCAGTAAATAATATAACCCAGTTTGCATAAAACATCTCTTCCTAGCTGATTTACTGGTGCAGTAGTATGAAAGAATGTTTTCTTTTTTATCGGACCTAAAGAAATGGGGATAGGTTCCGAAACAGGTTATGTAACCATAGTATGTGTTACTCCAACTGCCTTTACTTTATAACATCATTAATGAACTGAAATTAATATACATTTTAAAAGGCTGATCTTGTCCCATAACATTACTTAACCAGTATTGTATACATTGAATTATGTATGGATTGACATTTAGTGCTTTTGATGAGTCAATTGTTCCTTATGTGGAATAATGTCCAGTACATTAACTAGACCAAGATAAACAGCATGCATTGTCATTCATTAAATCCTGGTGCTGATTTTAGCTCATTGAAGAATGCCATCTGTTGCAGAAGACAAGATCTCCCCTTAACAAACTCATAGTGTTCCATAGCTAACAAAAGTAGGTCCTCAGTCTCTTTCTGGGTAAGTTTCATTATCACTGTGTTCATGATTGTACAAAGACTGCTAGTCAGGCTAAATGGACTAAAATTGTTTGGGCCTAATATGACTCCAGTCTTTTGTGAATTGCTCCCACTAAAACCTGTCATCATATGGCAGGGATGTGTCCACATTCCAAGAGATTGATAGAGGATTAGTTTTCCTTTATTTAATCTTTGTAAGGAGCCAGAAGGTTATGTTGTATGGTTTCTTTTTTTAGACATGGGTTATGTTTATTTTTGCTGTATGTGTATATATACGGTTCCCCTTCATATGATCGAATTACTCTAAACTCGAAAGTCATAAATTCGATACCAAAATCTCAAATTTAGAGAAACTCGAACATATGAAAGAGACAAAAAAAAAATTAACACCTTTCAAATGTTTTCACAGGGGGCTTTGCCCCCCTGCACCCCCACACCCCCCTACTTAAATATACCTACTCCGAGATCGCACCATAGTGAAGGAAAGGAAAACCTCTCATTCCGCGCTATACACGAAAACAGAAGATTTTCCATTCCTCCGCTATAGTGCGGTCATGGAACATCCACATTTAAACTGCTAGGGTACAGGGTGACCTGGCCCCCTGCAATAAAGTAAGTTAACTTTTTATTTTTTTAAACCTAAGGCTCCCATTCACAATTTCGAGTGAATGGAAGTTCGAGATTCTGTTCTCGAGATTATGAATTTCGAGCTTCCATCCATTCGATCTTGTGAAGGGGAACCATATATACACGTGTGTGTGTGTGTGTGTGTGTGTGTGTGTGTGTGTGTGTGTGTGTGTGTGTGTGTGTGTGAACCTGTGGAGTTTTGACACTCTAAAGTGTCACTTTGCCAGTGGTCAAATACTGCTTAGGGATCGAATCCCATTTGTCAATCTATTGTAACAACAAAATCAGGTAACAGTGAAGGTATGATGTGCACATACCACTATTATGTATTACACAGACTAACAGACATTTGATAGCTATAAATCAGTGGAAAGGGCTTTCATGGTGTTGTCTTTGATGAGACATTGTGTAGTCATTTATACATACATGTTATATATATATGTGTGTTTATGTATGTGTGTACACACACTAACACAATCAGGACTAAACTTTACAACAGTTTGTTAGTAGGTTGCATGGGAAACAATATTTAGACTACAAACCAATTGTTACACTTACAAAACTATCTTTCTTGTGTTTATTAGCCTTTGCTAAGGACAGGATTTCTCGCAGGCATTATAATTTAGTCCTTTGCCAATCTGGATTCCTGAAGCATCAGCAGCCTACTCATCTATAGTCAAAGCAGAAATTAAAAGGGACAACACATTTTAATTTATCAGCGTGGCCCCAAAGTAATCCTTTGTGATTTTGAGGATTTATTTTTTTGTATTGTGATTTGTTCCATGACTAACTCCTCTTGGCATAAGCTGCTTCTAGCTGATTACCAGTGAGGTATTTTTCTGAGTCAGCTGTTCTGCAATTAGCCGTTGGGGATAAGATGGGTCTCTTCAGAAATGCAATTTAATTTTCTTGTCAAGACATGGAAAGATATCTGTGCTAACATTTTTGTAGGGAAATGTTAGTGTGATGTACAGATTCTGTTTTGTGTGTACTAACTTTTTAGTTGTAGTAAACTGTAACAGAAATAAAATGCCATCAGAAACTTGATGACCTAGAAAGCAATTAGGGCATAAAATCTAATGGACTGTGTGCATTAAGAGACATACTGTTTAGTTCAGATGTTAAAGCCTGAATGCATCTATCTCATCATAAGAGAAAGCTGGGATTATTGGTCTGGTTGGAAGTTCATTATGGAAGCAGCATAGCACGATTCAAATGTTCTGAGTTTTCAGCACAACTAATTGCATTTCAGTGGTGCATATCCATAACTGTGTAAATGCAAACCATTTATTTGTTTCAAGAACAAATGTATTAGTAAGTTTCAACATTTTGCCTGTTTTAAAGATAAAAAAAACTGTAGAAATATATAAGCAAGTATTTATTTGAAAAAATCACTAACAATCCATGTACAAACCTGCATATAAATCAAGTTTGCCAAAGTATTTTGCATTCAACATACCCAAGCAGTAATGCCTGGCAGAGTGTGTGCTAATGTGTAAATAGCGCCCGCTCAGGGGTGTTCTGAGGCCTGATACTTCAGGCTGTGAGGGCATTATTGTGCTTAGAGAATGGGGTACCTGTTAAAATTGTTTTATATATATATATTTAATCATTTTGATGTAAAATAGTTTCTCCACCTACTGTTTCAAACTTGCTGTTGTGTATGTTGCCAAATCATTGGGGATTGAAGTCACTAAATAATGAGTTACATTTGAGTTTCAGATTTTTTATCATAGCTCTCAAGTAATGAGGGACAAATCAGGGATAAATGGCAAAAGAAAGAGGGACAAATTCAGAAGTAACTAGGGGTACTTTTAAAATTTGAGTACTATTAATTTCAGACATTGACAGAATAAGAGAATGTGAATTAATATACATTATTGGAAGTAAAATTCTTTAATTTTATTTATTGTCATTGTTTGTTAAGTGTAATTAGCCACCTTTTTTCCAGAAGTCCCTGGTGTTAGATGGGATTAAGGGAGGCAGAGCTAAAATTTGAACCAAAATCAGGGGTGGGTCTGAAAACCAGGGACAGATGAGAGGTATGGACTTAATATTCATCAGAGAATGCATGTTAAAATAAATCATGTTATAGCAACTTTCAAATGTTATAAGAGCAATATTTAATATCTGTCCCTATTTTTAAGATTTTGTTTCCCCTTTATTTGTTTATTTAACATATGTTTACCTGGAAAGTCCGACTGGGACAGAGCTCATTTTCAGTGGAAGACTGGGGAGAAATGCTCCAGATGCATGTCTTTTTTTAAGCTTTGCCTGGATTAACTAAGAGGTTCAGAGGTGCGCATGCCTCTTAACCATTGCTGCCGTTGCTCGATCAGTCTCACTCTTCTCTCACACACACTTCCCCTTTCGTGCATGCAAGCACACGTACACTCACACACACAAACAGAAACATAAGTACAGTCACACACATACAGACACACACACACACTCACACACACATTTATTTATTTTTATTATCCATTTGTTTTAATTTCACTCTGTGTAAACAGCAAAAGCGCTGCTTAGTGGGAGTAAAAAATGGCTTCATAGCTGTCACTCTTTCTTTCATGTACAGATACACTCACGTGCAGACATACACACACACACACACACACACACACACACACACACACACACACACACACACTTTTCGTTTTTTAAATTTTACATTCACTAAACAGCAAAAGCAGTGTATAGTAGTCGTAAAATAATAGTGGCCTTTAGCGTCATTACAATCTCAGCTCCATGGCAGCTTAATAGGCATTACTTGTTTATTAACACCCTGCTGTAGAACGTTTCTTTTCCATCAGTGGCAATGTACAGGTCTCTGTAAAGTATAGGAACACAGCATGTGGTGTCAATAAAGGACATCATTACTTGTATATTTATGTCAGTTGGAGTACCAACTGTAAGATGTCTGTGCAAGTCAGCTTACTTCTTCAGACACTTTGCCAATATAGCCTTATATCTGCCACTTGTTTCCATGAATTCCCTTAATGTTAAGGCTGTGACACACTTTGGAAGTTTGCTTCATTAACTTAAAACTCCTTTTTGAAACAGTGTTTTGTCTTATCACTGCTGAGTCATCTGCCCTGTATTTTCAGTCTGAGCCACCTTGTTCTTGTGCATTTCCTTCCATGAACAGAGCAGATCTGCCTTCTGACTTCTGTAATTTATGACACAGTTCCCATCATGCCTCTGCTGTCACTCCTGTCATCAGGGATCTATGTATGTCATGTTGTTGGTATTTTTATTTTAAACTCTGTTGGTATGTCTGCCTTTATTTCTTTGTGTATTTCTTTATTTACATTTTTAACTGAGGCAGAACACTGATTCCGAGGGCCATTTCCAAGTTCAGCCTGGTAAGATATAACAGGTAATGATAATGCCAAGAGTATGTTATTGAGTCACAGTAGAATGCACATTTACTTCAAGGTCTGTTACAGAACTTTTCTTTTCAGTGCATGAAAGATATCTGTGTTAATGTTTTATGTAGGGAAATGTTAGTTTGTTTCACAAATTCTGATTTGTATGTTGAGACTTTTTAGTTGTAGTAAACTGTAATAGAAATAAAATGACACCAGAAACCTGGTGGCCTAGAAAGCACTTAGGACATAAAATCGAATGGACTGTGTGAGTTAAGAGACATATTCTTTAGTTCAGATGTTAAAACCTGAGTGCATTTATCTCACATGAGAAAGCTGGGATTATTGTTCGGGTGGAAGTTCATTCTGGAAGATGTTATAGTAAAACTTACAAATTTGTAACTGTATGACATATCTTCTAAGCATGCATATTATAATTAAACACCTTTGCATAAAGTAAAAGTTACAGTACCTAGAGCCTGCATGGAGGTAGAGGAGAGGGAACCGAGAGTAGTAAAAGGTTAGGAAGTAATGAGCATTAATGTTCAGAGTCTATAAGGAAAAAAAAACATAAGGGAAGAGGTGTGACCAGTTTCTTGTCATTAAGAAGAGTATTATGTATTGAGTATGAATTGTAAGAGATATGTAGCTTATGTAATGCTTCCTTTCTTGACTTTTACAGTGGTCTCATTATGTAGGCATTTTTGGAATTGTTTGTGGAATTAAGGAGAAGATCAGAGTTTTAATGAAACTTCCAAATGTGGTAGGGCTATTGTTGAAAAATGGCAATTAATATTGCATATGTACATGGTCCCTTGCGGCTGAATCTATTGCTGCTTCACTGCCTTTGGATGAAATACTAGTTCTGCAAGTAAATACTTTAGTTAGCCCTGAATAGACTCCATCTGTCTCCTTGGGGCATCTACTCAACTCAGCAACTCGACTATGTGGTAGAGTTTTCACAACCTGCTTGTGTGGGAAAGCAGTTTCAACCACTAGTCATCTCTGTTGATGATGGGAACTGTTGTTTCTCGATTCTTTTTCTTCTAGTTTACACCTGTGCTGTCATTGTATTTTAAATGTCAAAGTGCAATAATCTGCTAGCTTTTCTAAGTACATTTATGATATTTTTCAAATAATACTGGGTAGCTAGTGATTCAAAGTATTAATCATAGGCAAGTGTGTTTTATTCTTGGAAGGTAGAATATCCTGCACCTCTCTTTTTAACCAAAATGAAAAAAAATGAGCATAGCTTGCTATAGTTTTGCTTATTTACGCATTGTCATTCTCACTTCCTTACCCAGCCACCAGTGTCATCAGATTTGCTTCTCTGTCTCCTTCCCTGATTACCTCTGTAGCTCTTATGCAGTAATGCTAGACATATCTCTTCACCGGGTGGGCCTCCTGTCTTAGAGTGCAGAGCCTGATGGCTGTTAACTTTTAGAAGTGGTGAGAAAGGACACATTGGAGTTTGGTGTATGGGTGCATGGAGCCATTCTTTTGTGGTGCTTGATCAGGATCCCTAACAAAGGAGTGAGGTTCAATGTTGTCTGCATGCATGTTGCTTGCAGCCACACATCATGTGCTAGGTATCGTGTCACTTCCTGTTCTACTCAAGCTAAGGCCTGCAACATCAGCAATTTCCATTAGAGGTCATAAAGTCAGTGTAAAATTCCACATCTCTTCCCCCACGATGAGGTGAGCTACTTGATGGCTGTGTTATTCTATGCCCTTGGCTAACCCTTCTGACACCACAGAGTCATTCTTTTTTTTTTTTTTTAAACAGCTTTATTGAGATAAATATTGTCAAATAAACATAGAGATATGTACATTTTTCAAAATGAGTGACATAAAATGAGAAAATTAAACAAAGATTTTAAACTATATACAATGACATTCTCCACAAGAATCAAATATTAATAAACAAGTGCATTAAAATAAGAAGATTATAAAAGAATTTGCATTACTTGTTCAATAAATCATATGGGGATTAAAGTCACTAAATAATGAGTTACATTTGAGTTTCAGATTTTTTATCATAGCTCTCAAGTAATGAGGGACAAATCAGGGATAAATGGCAAAAGAAAGAGGGACAAATTCAGAAGTAACTAGGGGTACTTTTAAAATTTGAGTACTATTAATTTCAGACATTGACAGAATAAGAGAATGTGAATTAATATACATTATTGGAAGTAAAATTCTTTAATTTTATTTATTGTCATTGTTTGTTAAGTGTAATTAGCCACCTTTTTTCCAGAAGTCCCTGGTGTTAGATGGGATTAAGGGAGGCAGAGCTAAAATTTGAACCAAAATCAGGGGTGGGTCTGAAAACCAGGGACAGATGAGAGGTATGGACTTAATATTCATCAGAGAATGCATGTTAAAATAAATCATGTTATAGCAACTTTCAAATGTTATAAGAGCAATATTTAATATCTGTCCCTATTTTTAAGATTTTGTTTCCCCTTTATTTGTTTATTTAACATATGTTTACCTGGAAAGTCCGACTGGGACAGAGCTCATTTTCAGTGGAAGACTGGGGAGAAATGCTCCAGATGCATGTCTTTTTTTAAGCTTTGCCTGGATTAACTAAGAGGTTCAGAGGTGCGCATGCCTCTTAACCATTGCTGCCGTTGCTCGATCAGTCTCACTCTTCTCTCACACACACTTCCCCTTTCGTGCATGCAAGCACACGTACACTCACACACACAAACAGAAACATAAGTACAGTCACACACATACAGACACACACACACACTCACACACACATTTATTTATTTTTATTATCCATTTGTTTTAATTTCACTCTGTGTAAACAGCAAAAGCGCTGCTTAGTGGGAGTAAAAAATGGCTTCATAGCTGTCACTCTTTCTTTCATGTACAGATACACTCACGTGCAGACATACACACACACACACACACACACACACACACACACACACACACACACACACACACACACACACTTTTCGTTTTTTAAATTTTACATTCACTAAACAGCAAAAGCAGTGTATAGTAGTCGTAAAATAATAGTGGCCTTTAGCGTCATTACAATCTCAGCTCCATGGCAGCTTAATAGGCATTACTTGTTTATTAACACCCTGCTGTAGAACGTTTCTTTTCCATCAGTGGCAATGTACAGGTCTCTGTAAAGTATAGGAACACAGCATGTGGTGTCAATAAAGGACATCATTACTTGTATATTTATGTCAGTTGGAGTACCAACTGTAAGATGTCTGTGCAAGTCAGCTTACTTCTTCAGACACTTTGCCAATATAGCCTTATATCTGCCACTTGTTTCCATGAATTCCCTTAATGTTAAGGCTGTGACGCACTTTGGAAGTTTGCTTCATTAACTTAAAACTCCTTTTTGAAACAGTGTTTTGTCTTATCACTGCTGAGTCATCTGCCCTGTATTTTCAGTCTGAGCCACCTTGTTCTTGTGCATTTCCTTCCATGAACAGAGCAGATCTGCCTTCTGACTTCTGTAATTTATGACACAGTTCCCATCATGCCTCTGCTGTCACTCCTGTCATCAGGGATCTATGTATGTCATGTTGTTGGTATTTTTATTTTAAACTCTGTTGGTATGTCTGCCTTTATTTCTTTGTGTATTTCTTTATTTACATTTTTAACTCAGGCAGAACACTGATTCCGAGGGGCCATTTCCAAGTTCAGCCTGGTAAGATATAACAGGTAATGATAATGCCAAGAGTATGTTATTGAGTCACAGTAGAATGCACATTTACTTCAAGGTCTGTTACAGAACTTTTCTTTTCAGTGCATGAAAGATATCTGTGTTAATGTTTTATGTAGGGAAATGTTAGTTTGTTTCACAAATTCTGATTTGTATGTTGAGACTTTTTAGTTGTAGTAAACTGTAATAGAAATAAAATGACACCAGAAACCTGGTGGCCTAGAAAGCACTTAGGACATAAAATCGAATGGACTGTGTGAGTTAAGAGACATATTCTTTAGTTCAGATGTTAAAACCTGAGTGCATTTATCTCACATGAGAAAGCTGGGATTATTGTTCGGGTGGTAGTTCATTCTGGAAGATGTTATAGTAAAACTTACAAATTTGTAACTGTATGACATATCTTCTAAGCATGCATATTATAATTAAACACCTTTGCATAAAGTAAAAGTTACAGTACCTAGAGCCTGCATGGAGGTAGAGGAGAGAGAACCGAGAGTAGTAAAAGGTTAGGAAGTAATGAGCATTAATGTTCAGAGTCTATAAGGAAAAAAAAAACATAAGGGAAGAGGTGTGACCAGTTTCTTGTCATTAAGAAGAGTATTATGTATTGAGTATGAATTGTAAGAGATATGTAGCTTATGTAATGCTTCCTTTCTTGACTTTTACAGTGGTCTCATTATGTAGACATTTTTGGAATTGTTTGTGGAATTAAGGAGAAGATCAGAGTTTTAATGAAACTTCCAAATGTGGTAGGGCTATTGTTGAAAAATGGCAATTAATATTGCATATGTACATGGTCCCTTGCGGCTGAATCTGTTGCTGCTTCACTGCCTTTGGATGAAATACTAGTTCTGCAAGTAAATACTTTAGTTAGCCCTGAATAGACTCCATCTGTCTCCTTGGGGCATCTACTCAACTCAGCAACTCGACTATGTGGTAGAGTTTTCACAACCTGCTTGTGTGGGAAAGCAGTTTCAACCACTAGTCATCTCTGTTGATGATGGGAACTGTTGTTTCTCGATTCTTTTTCTTCTAGTTTACACCTGTGCTGTCATTGTATTTTAAATGTCAAAGTGCAATAATCTGCTAGCTTTTCTAAGTACATTTATGATATTTTTCAAATAATACTGGGTAGCTAGTGATTCAAAGTATTAATCATAGGCAAGTGTGTTTTATTCTTGGAAGGTAGAATATCCTGCACCTCTCTTTTAACCAAAATGAAAAAAAATGAGCATAGCTTGCTATAGTTTTGCTTATTTACGCATTGTCATTCTCACTTCCTTACCCAGCCACCAGTGTCATCAGATTTGCTTCTCTGTCTCCTTCCCTGATTACCTCTGTAGCTCTTATGCAGTAATGCTAGACATATCTCTTCACCGGTGGGCCTCCTGTCTTAGAGTGCAGAGCCTGATGGCTGTTAACTTTTAGAAGTGGTGAGAAAGGACACATTGGAGTTTGGTGTATGGGTGCATGGAGCCATTCTTTTGTGGTGCTTGATCAGGATCCCTAACAAAGGAGTGAGGTTCAATGTTGTCTGCATGCATGTTGCTTGCAGCCACACATCATGTGCTAGGTATCGTGTCACTTCCTGTTCTACTCAAGCTAAGGCCTGCAACATCAGCAATTTCTATTAGAGGTCATAAAGTCAGTGTAAAATTCCACATCTCTTCCCCCACGATGAGGTGAGCTACTTGATGGCTGTGTTATTCTATGCCCTTGGCTAACCCTTCTGACACCACAGAGTCATTCTTTTTTTTTTTTTAAACAGCTTTATTGAGATAAATATTGTCAAATAAACATAGAGATATGTACATTTTTCAAAATGAGTGACATAAAATGAGAAAATTAAACAAAGATTTTAAACTATATACAATGACATTCTCCACAAGAATCAAATATTAATAAACAAGTGCATTAAAATAAGAAGATTATAAAAGAATTTGCATTACTTGTTCAATAAATCATATACTTTTTTCCACATATTAGATGAATTAGTATTCCTAGAAGATCTTGCAGTATTGGTCAAAATTTCTAAGTTACAGACTTCAAGAAGTAAATTTTTGAATTCAGTTATTGAGGGTGAAGTATGAGATTTCCAATTTCTTGTAATGATTTTTCTGGCAATGGATAGAATTGACCAAATCAGAAGATGATTAGATTCTCTGATAGAATTAGGAACAGGTGTGTTAAATATAACTAGTGATTTAGAAAGATAAAAATTATCTGTAAAAATAGCTTGTAGAAAGGAATTAACATCTGTCCAAAATGTATTTAATTCTATATAAACATCATGTGTGCCCAGTCTGCATTAATAACTTTGTTACATCTCCAACAATTGGTATCTTTTTTATTAAATTTACTTAAAGAAAATGGGGTAATAAAAGACCTATGCAAATACCTCCATGTAAAATTTTTCCAATTAAGTGATGAAATGGTTACACTTGCTGACTGTAAGATATTTATTTTGTCAGAATATGTAGGGGGATACTTATTAATTAAAGTAAAATAGTTCCAATAACTTTCTGAAGGGTTATCTAAATCAAATATTTGATTGCTTTATATAAATGAGATAAATATTTTAGATGTAGAAATATGTTGTAAAGCTATTATCATAAACTGAAATAATTTAGGTATTGTATGTTTTGTTGTTAAAGACATAGAATCCATTTTGTTTAGAACATATTTCCTAGCTTCCTGTAAATCTAACCAAGAGAAAGAATCATATTCATATTGATTTTTAATATGTTTATAGTTTTCAGATCATTTTTAGTCCTCAATTGAAACCAAAATATTAGATTTTTCTGTTGAAAAGAAAACATTTTATTATAATCAGATGAAAAGATGACACCTTGTGTGAAAGCTATAGGAAAAAGAATATATATCTACTCTTTATGAATATTGAATTTATAAATATAATTTCTGAAGGATTTCAGAAGAAGAATTATATAATTGGAGTTCAATTTTTGAGAGGAGTAAGATAAGAAGTATTATTTTAGAACACAAATAAAGGAGTTACTTAGTATAGTTAACTTCTGAAGTTTGTTATTATTTATAGAATTACTAATTAAGATTTCTATGATATTTTTCCAGTTTGCCATATAATTATTATCTATAAGTTAGTAAATAGTTTTGGCCATTGAAGAAACAGAATAGATTTCCAAACTAGGCATTGCTATACCACCTTTTTCCCAGTTGTTCATATGATTAGATAGAGCTATCCTAGGTTTAATCGGAGACCATAAAAATTTGTGTATCAAAGAATTAAATTTTTTAATAATCTGATTAGGAGGAGATAATGAGATGGATTGTATAATATATAAAATTTTAGGTAATAAAATCATCTTTATTATTAAAAGTTTTTTATCCATGGAGAAATGAATTTTATTCCATTTTTTAATAAGATTTTCTATTGCCAATAAACTCTTATTATAATTTATTTTAATGATATCTTTTATGTTTTTTTGTAATTATAATACCTAAATAAAGTAGTTCATCAGATTTTGCCAGGTATTTATTATAAGCCGCTTGTATTTCAAAATTTTTATGACCAATTAATAAGATTTGAGTTTTATCATCGTTGAATAATAAACCAGATTTCTTTTGAAAAAAGTTCAATATTACTAAAGAGAGCATGAATAGATGAATCATTATCACCAAGGGTAATTAGAATGTCATCTGCGATCATTTGTATTTTAGAAGATTTATTGGAATTTAATTTAAATCCTTGAATATTTCCATTATCTCTTATCAAATTGGTCCATGGTTCCATAATAAGGGTAAATAATAAGGGAGATAAGGGACAACCCTGCTTTGTTCCTTTAATAATAGGGATTTTTTGGGAAATATTAGTACCTATTTTAATATATGATTGGCTATCCTAATATAATTGAGTGATTAAATGTATAAAGTTCTTTGAAAAGTTTAATTCTTCCAGTAATATAAATAAATAGTTTCAATTAACAGAATCAAACTCGCAATTTATATCTAAACTAATTAGTGTTAGATTATTATTTAAATATTTGACTGATTCTATTAGAGTTAATGTTCTTTTAATGTTATCATAAGTATTTCTGTTAATTATGAATCCCATTTGGTCATCTTCATCTAAGATTGGTACAAAATTGTTTTAGTCTATCTGCAAATATTGACATAAGCATTTTATAATCAATATTTAGCAAAGAAATGGGTCTATAGGATGAACACTTAACTGGATCTTTGTTAGGTTTATGAATAGGGGAGATAAAAGTATACTTCCAAGGGGGGGAATTAACTTATTATTTTGTGATAAATTATATACTTTATGAAGTAATTTTATAGTATCAGTTGGTAGAATGTTATATATTTCTGGGATGATTCCATCATTTCCTGGGGCTTTATTTAATTTAAAATTTTAATCTGGGTTTGAATGTCTTTAAAGGAAATAGGTTTAATTATAGAATTAGCTTGTTCATCTGTTAGTCTTTTTTTAGTAAATCTATTAATACATTTTTTTAATTTCTTGATTAGAATCTATTATTTTTGATTGTTGATTAATATTAATAAAAATTATCTGAATTCAGCTAGAATGTTTTGTATGTCTGAAACCATTTTTTTCTTTCTAGGGGAAAACATTTCATTTATATGATTCATTTTATTTAATTTTTTGGTTTTATTAGCTAATACATTTAATGATTTGTGATTTGTGGAAAATTTTAAAAATGTATATTTCTCTAATACAGTCATGTTTTTATGGTTTAGGATTTCAATGTATTTATTATTCAAAGAATTTATTTCATTTTTCTTATCTTTATTATTTAGATCTGACTCTTGATTATGTTTCACTGAATCTAATTTAAGTTGAATATCTAATAACTGTTTATCCCAACTTTTCCTTTTTATATGATACCAGTTAATAATTCTCCCATATAAAAAAAAGCTTTTAGGGCATCCCACACAAACATTTCTGAGGTGTTATTATTATTTAGTTTTATAAAATTTAGTGTCTCCAAAGTTAAGAATTCTTCAAAATCGTTTGTGATATAAGCAGGTATTCTTCTTATCTGTGTATTGAAATTTGAATTAAGTGAAATTTCAAATATTATTGAATTATGGTCTGATATTGGGCAAGAAATAACCTTGCTGTTGACCAGAGAGCCTAATAAGTCATTAGAAAATAAGACTCTATCTATTTTTGAATAGGTGTTATGTCTATGAGAGAAAAAAGTATAGTTTAAAGAATAAGAATCTGCAAAGGAATGAATATCTTTCAGATGATATGATTCTAGAACATCTTTTAAAGATTTGGCTGAAGCTGTAATCCTTCTTTTATTTAAAGGTGTTGATTCTTTATTATCCAAAATGCAATTAAAATCCCCGCTATTATTAAGGACCCGTTGGAATGTTGTACTATGAGATCCAGATGTTGTTTTACTGTACTGATACCTGTTCCTGGTATCCTATATAAATTTACTAATGTATACATTTTCTTATTAAATTCAACCATGACAAGACAAAACATTCCTTTTTTATCTTTATATGTATTGGTAATCTTTGGGCAAGGTAAAGTATTATTCCACATAATTTCTACCCCTCTTTTCTTTTGTAGATGTTCTGAACTAATTAATGTTGAATAAGATTTAGTATGTAATCTAAACATATCTTCTAATTTCAAATTATTTGAGTTATTTAATCCATTAACATTAATAGAAATACTCTTTATTGAAATCATAAGAAGTAAAATTTGTGAAAAGAGTGTATTTTGACCAAAAACATATCAAATAGTTAAATATTAAATGAATACGAAGAAAAGGTTTAGATTGAATATATAGTAATAGATATGAAAAATATAAGTGTATTACTATAGTATTACTTTGTGTTGTGAAGAATGTCAAAAAAACGGTAACAAACATTTATAACATAAACTAGTAACATCAAAACCCCCATAACCTTCCTGGAGTATAATACTCTTACTCCAAGTGACATATAATCACTTAGATTAACCCCTCTTCAAGTAACAACCTCTGATCAGCATCTGTCTAAGAGAAAATTTCCCTATCATGGTAAATCAGTCTTAGCTTCTATAGAAAATCAAAATAGCTAATTATTTTAAATTAATAATAAAAACATTATGCAAAAGGCAAATATGATACAATATTTAAAGATAATCACTTTGTAGTGTAGTAGTATTCATTAATTCCTATTAACATAAATTAATCCTCCTGTTTCAATACCCTTTAAGTGAAGAAAACTTCTAACTCCAAAAAGATTTTATACATAGATCAATCTTCATTATTCTATTATGTAGTTACTATTCATCCATGAAAAAAATGACATTGACTATCCTAGAAGTGAATTTAAGTTCTATTAGTCTCACTATGAATCTAGATATTGAAGACAAATAACCATAACATATAGTTGATATGATTGCAAATAAAAATAGTAAATCAATTTATAAATATATTTTCATATATAAGTAAGGAATTGAACCATTATATATAACTAAATCATAAAAACAAATTAATATTCTAAAACTCTCATATTTTCTTAATATGATATTCTAAAGAAATACATGAAGAAGTTATAATTAATGATCTACTAGTGAAGGTATGGATTATTCTCATTTGTAATAACTTAAATTAATTTACTTTAATTGTATTTATGCATTAATAAAGATTTTATAATAATAAGTGAGGTGTTAATAAAAATTATTTCTAATTGATTGCTCAGAATATAAGGAATAAATTAATTTTCATCTATAACATAAATATTTTATTGACAGTGTTGCTTAGACCACTTCAAACCACCAATTCAATGTGCTTATTCTATTCTTTATTTATTTTAGTCACAGAATATTGTCTAGATTTTGAATTTATAATCATCATCATTCTATTTAACTATGCTCATCCAGACCCTAGTAATGTTACCAAACATGTTAAGTTGCTGTGAGAAAGTATTATTCTGCTGCTTATTAAAATAATTAAACAGACAACTAAATATGCATGCAAACCATTCACAATAATTGGCACTTATGTATCATCGCACCCACAATTCCTACTTTAGAAGCATCTCATTTCAAATCCATTCATTTGTCAACAAAAAAATACTGAAACTATCTAGGCAAGAGTGTGTCATTAAACTGATATTTTTCTGGGACCATGAGAATTTCTGCACATATATTTGTAATTGTCTTCAAAATAGTTGTGTGTTTAATGTTAGTATCTAATTACAACTTTCCCACGTGAATTTCTTTCCATCACTACAGCAAAGAACTTTAGTCTGTACTACTTTGAGAATAAACAAATTGCACATATCTTCAGGGTAATAATGGCATGACCACTAAGCTGTATTTTTACTGGGAATTGTATTGAATGTGGCACAGAATTGCAGCTCCTGTTTATAATTACTTTTCACCTGTGTTTGCATATATATAAAAATCATTTCAGTATGCCTCCTAAAACCTGTGCCTTTTCAAATGATCTAACTGTAACATTATTTGTGACATTTGCAAAGTAAGAACTACCACCGACCTATGTTATGAAGTCTGAATGATACTATACCTTTTCAGTACCCCTTCGTTAAACCCTCACCACTCAGTGACTGCATCTGTGTAAGCAATGAAATGTCTGCCAGATGGCAGGCAGTCAAAACTGAGAGGCAGCACAACAACTGAGAAAAGCATCTGTACCTTTCCAGCTGAAAAGCACCACAAACAGTTTGAAGCATACTATTATCTAGTCTTTTTTGTGAGTCAGTCAAGAAACCCGTGCAACCCCATCGAAATGATTGGAGACATACCATGGGTAAGCAATTTAGAATGTTGCAGAAAGGAGAACAGGATGTGGCAATCCATTACACTGTAGAGCCACTGAGACACTCGCCACTATTCTTCAATAATAAAGTCCATTAGGATGGAAAACACCAACCTGGGAAGCAGGGGAGCATATTCCTCAATACAGAACTGTGCCAGTGCAAAAAGACGTCCTGCACATGGGATCCACAGCCCCTCTGTTGATCAGAAAAGGTGCAAAAGAGTCAGTGTGCTGTCCAGACCAGCCTCCATCACATTTAAGGCTATCACACAGTCTGTGAAGCAGACTTCTTTCCCTGTGTACAGTTATTCTATAGACCCATGGCCCACACATATGAAGCACAACAAATGTCCTCAAACGCCCAAGCAAGAAATGCGTCCAAACGTCTTTCAGTATATACCCTCCATATATCTGTGCTGCACCTCCACCTCCGCACATACCACATGGATCACGAAAAAACAAGCATGGCTGAGTCACCTACGGTGATTGGCAGCATTCTGAAAAAGGGAAAACAACTCCAAAAACCATGGCCAGACCCCTGCCACCAACCCACCCCTTCTAATTTAAGCATTCTTTTTTTTTTTTTTTTTTTTTTTATAAATGTGTGACACAGCAGCACTACTCTCCCCAAGATTATAAAGTAAACTCCTGTAGAGCTATAGAGTTTACAAAATTCGAATGCATTTAAATTGCCTTGCACTCTCCTATGTCCCCACTTCTTTGGTTACGTATAAATATGTAAATAACTCTCCTCCATTTTTGGAATCCGCAGCTGTACCCAAAGCCGAGTGGTTTCGATATATGTATAGCCAAGTTATTTATAGTTTTGTATCACATTTTTAGCTCTGAACCTTAATCCTATTTTTTGAGTTGAGAAGTAAAGTCATATTATGCACAAGTTGCAAAAAGCAGACCAACACGAAGCAGTAGGGGTCCAACGGAAAAGCACCACTTTTTCTGCCCAGATATTAAACAATCACAACCCTATGCACTTCAGTATGAAGTAACATCAATTTTCTCAAGAATTACTGACTTCAATAACTAATACCAGTATCTAAAACAGGCTGATGATAGCTTTCCACCATAGAAAAGTCAAAAAGCAAGCCACTTATGCAGTTCCTTCCAAACATGGTACGATAATACACCAGTAACCAATAAACTAATTACAGGTTTTAATTATTAAACACAGTTTGTTTGCATATAAGTAAATATATCACATCACCCATTAATAGCAACAATGTCTAATCTCCATTGTTTTTTTTCTTTTTTCTTCCCTTTAAAGCGTTCAAGTGTTCTGAAGCCTCTGACACTTTATTTCCGGTGTATGGATTTATGGTTTCCATGGCAACAGTCTAGATGTAACTCAAGGGAGAATGTCCATATTAAGAGACTGATCATGAATTAGGTCTCGTGCTGAAGCTGAATAACTGTAGACTTTCAAATTTTCAGTGGGAAAAAATGAGTAGGAGACACTTTAATCTTTAAAGCAACTCGAGCCACTGAAGTCGTTCGCAGGTGGTGAAACAACGGTTTCTGAATGTAAAGCAATCACAGAAGCCGCTGTGCAGCTCAAAAAGCCATTCCAAACCACCTCTCTAAACCAGAAGCCAGCATTGTGAAAAACAAAACACCCCAGTTTCAAGCACGGAGAAACAGAGCAACACCACAACACACCAGCAAAAGACACATAGCCAGAATTAAATAAAAAAAAGAAAAAGCAAACATTCAAAAAGGAGAGGGAAACAACAGCAGCAGCAACGTCAACCCCATATGACCAAACAACTCCGTACATTTCCAACAGCAACATTTGAGCCCACCACATTCCCGGACATTACCAACAGTAACCCCATAACACAAATTCAGTCCGTCCATAATCTTTATCCACATATCATGTTTTATATTAGCTCCGGACACTGCCAACAACAACATTTATGTTAAAAATAGCTCCGGGCGCCAATAAGAGAAAGCATATACAGGAAATAACTTTATATATACATTAAAATCATGTCTATAGAAACTTCTGAAGACAATATAAACTGCCTCTATCAATACAATACTAAACTAAATATAAGCACCAAATCATTAAGACATGTTGTTAAAGAAGATATTTATCCAAACAAAGTTGCAACCTATAGATATAACTGTACTTTAGTACAAATGGCAACACATACACTACAATAATAACTCAATTTAAACAGTAACCCATACCTATCAAAAATAAGAAACAACTAAATATTTGCATAATAAGCACAAAAAAACAGTAAAGACTATCATTAAAAAGTATAATAAACAGTGGTAAAATCTTACCTGTTGTTCCAGTTATAAATTTCCTCGCCCTTATGAGTCATTAGTATGTTTAGGTTCACAGGGTCACAGACAAACAAACTGGATTTCCATTGTGAATAGATGCAAATAAGAGCATTTTTTTAATTTTCTTAGCTTCTTCTTATGCTCATGGGTTTTCCAAGTTTCATTTTCGGCTAATCTCTTCAAGTCAGCATTGGCCCAATCCATTTCTTCTATTTTGTCCAAAAGTTTGTTAGATTTAACAAAAATAAGAGCACTGTCCAGATCTTTAAATAATTTAGATGTATCCTGGTAAAATATTTTAAGCCTTGCAGGAAGCAACAGGTGAGATTTTATTTGATTTTATTTTAAGTTATCTTATCAAAGGTATGAAAACTTTTCTTTTTGCATTTACCACAGGAGAATAGTCATTATCAAAATGAACTAAATGATATTTTATTTTAATTGGAGATTTTGCCCATGTTGTCTTTAAGACAATTTCCTTATCATGTGAGGAAAGGAATTTTACAATCACATATCTTGCAGAATTACTTTTTTTATTTTTTGATGAAACCAAAGATCTGTGTGCTCTTTCAGTACCATATGAAAGAGCCTCAGGTAATTCTAGTATTTCAGGTATCCATGTAGACAAGAACTTTTCCATACTACCTCCTTCTATTTTTTCTGGCAAGCCAAAAATTCTGAAATTATTATGATGTGACCTGTTTTCTAGATCATCTATTTTAGACAAAAGGTGAGTATTTTGCTTTAAATGAAATTCTATGTTATGCTCACCTTCCTGGAGCCTAGAATCCATATCATTTAGGGCTGTTTCCATACCTGAAATCTGTTCTTTCTGTTGTTTTAAATCTTCATGTATAATGTTCATTTATTTAGTACAGCTCTCCTTAAAACTATCCAATTTCAGGTCCATTTTATCTATTTTACTAGTTAGTTCTTGAATGTTAAGTAATAAAGATTGTAATTACTTTTTGAAAGTTGTATCCTGGCGAGAAGATTTGTTGAAGCTCATCTTGTTGACTGGAGTAGTTCAGAAGATCTCTGATGTTTTTTGACAGGAAAAAATAAAATAATAAAAAAGATTTTTTATACTATCCTTGTATAAGGTATAAAGTATCATTTTATAAAAAAATATCCAGATTTCTGATAGATATATTTAAAAAATCCTGTCAGAGAATATTGGAATAGACAGAGCTGAAGAGAAGTGCTGTTACTCTGAGTACATCTTGCCCCCCCCCCCCCCACACACACACACACAGAGTCATTCTTGATGCCATATTATTAACTGTACAGACAGACAGTTGCCTTTTTTTATGCCACTATCCTGTTATAAATATTACAACCAGAGTGCACATTTAGCATGTACACTTATTAACATCTCATTAGCAGTATGTCCCTGGTTCAAGATTTGGACTGTTTCAGACTCAAGATATCTAGCCAGAGTCAATCAGTAATTCACTTGCCATGCCATACAGGTTTGTTCAAGTACATTTTTCAGCCAGGCCATCAGGGATTCCAGCTGCCTCCCTCATGAGCTGTTGCACATCATAGGAACACAGCTATACACTGTGCTTGTGTGGGAAAGTCCTTCCAGCCACTAGGTCATTTGCAATGATTTGTGTGTTGCATACAATGCCTTTCTCAGCATGTTATAAATCAAAGCTTCTTTCACTGTGGTATTCTGAAAAGGTGGAGTTCTGCTTCTTGTCCTCCATCTTTTTTCATTCACATCGTAGGTCTATTACTGCATGCGACTATATGCCTTCTGCTGCAGAATATCCTTCCATAAACCCTTTTGCAATTGCCAGGTGTGTACATGCGCACACTTCAGAGATAGCTGGAATTTCTACCACATAAATGGGCTAGCCTGGGACCTAACTATTAGTTATTAGACCTAGCAGAGTCAGCAAAAAAGCTGCTAGTTGCTTTCTTTGTGGCCCTAACCCTGTCCTCTAAACATAGTGTTGATATTATAGGCTGGGATAGCAATGAGGCTTTGCCATGGAGGCGTAAACCTCTCATAGTCCCTGAGTGCACATGTCTCCAGGCCAGTCCACTCTACTCAACCTGCTAAGAGAGTGGTCTTCTCTCCCCATCACTGCACTCCTTCTCTTCCCAGGATAGGCATGTCAATCCTGTTCACACCTTGCTGACAAGTGCATGAGCTGCTGGTCATAGTCAGGAATTTATCCATCTGCGTCATCAGTAAGGTTCTTGTTCTCCATCTTCACAGTATAATAAATAAAAGTTGTGTATAGCTGGCACCATACCTGTCACATTTGCCTGGGAGAGGGCATCAGTCTTTTTTGAGAATTGTTCCCCATTGTCTGAGAAGAGATTGAGGAATCCAGGTATAGTGTCATACTCCCAGTAACAGGGAATTTTTGTAGCTGTCCTCTCACCTAACATGTAGTGACATAAAGTTGTTAAAGCAATGTCTATTGATATGTGTATCCCGACTGTATTTGTATCTTAGGATATATACCCCCTAGTATCACCATTGAAGCTATTATCTTATGCTTAATAGCCTCACCACTAGATAGGTGAAGCAGTAAAATATTGCTACGGACGTCTCAGGTGCTGAGCTCAGTAGTCGAACTCAAGTTGCCTGGATCAGAGTTGGGGTTTCATCTCTTTGTGCCCATAGAATCACCTAAAGAGTTCGTCAGTCCTCACTACTTCACTAAATTTGTTACAAACCTTCTTGAGTCATGAACTAAGCATCCCCATCATATTTCAATCATTCATTCACAAATATATCTATATATCTACATCTATATCTAATATACATATATATGTATATATATATATATATATATATATATATATATATATATATATATATATATATATATATATATATATTAATATAAAAGACTCAAAAACACACACAAGGATGAGTTAAATGGCCACATCATTATCTTATTTAGCCAGTGCAACCAATTAAATGTTTCAGATGAAATTTAAGATGTGTGCAAGGCAGGATTTTCAAGGGGCCATTATTGAATGACACATCTGCTCCCTCCATGGCACACAAATATTAAAGTATCAAGTATCTATAATATCTCCCTACATAGTTATCAAAAAAATCATAACCATAAATGTACACCCTTTCAGATACCCCCATTACTAGATTTACATACGGAGGGGCATACGATGCTCAGGTTGCTGTCACTTCATCTTTTGGTAAATATCACCATTAAAAAAATATTTGTTAAACAAAAGAACAGCAAGTCAGTCATATAATTAACAGCTGGGCAATCATTCAAAACAAAATTAAGTGTTTCAGCCCCATGAGAATGAATAAGATTTGTCAGAGCTGGAGATGATTTATTTGGTGCCTGGTGCCAGTCCCTGATTTAGTGCCCCTCAGCACCAAATTGAGGAGCAAAATAGAAAAGGTTGTTCTGCAATCTGGCAAGTGCTAAGTTCGATTGTCCTATTTCCTCACAAAAAAAAAAAAATCTGGCACTTCTGCCTGCCTATGGAGAAGGGCCACTTTACTGCATGCCACTCCATACACATGAGAAACAAGCAATTGAAAAAATGTCCTGTTTGTACTCAGTTGCTTCCATTGTGCCTTAATTTTTGCAATACATTCCCCTATCCATTGCAGAAGTTCTTGCTCAGAGTCTGCATGTAATGCCACATTATTTACATACATCAACTTTGTTGAACTGTCCCATCTGTCCACTTTGCTGATGTAGTCCATCACCAGTATGAACAGCAGTGGTCTCAGATGGAAACCCATTCCCACTGGGAACCTTTCTGTGAGGCTGAATACTGTTCATACTTGAGTCATTGGGTCCTTGTAAATAGCCTGTACTAATTCTAGCAGTGTTTCTGGGACTTCAAACCACCACGGGACTGCCCAAATCAGCTTTGTTTGGACCTTGTCGTATACTTTCTACAAGTTAAGGAATGTCCAGTTGGACATGTTCCTCATCTCTAGATTTTGTGCAACTATTTGTCTCATTGCAAATGTTGGGTTGGTTGTGCTGCATCCTAATCTGAATTCAGGCTGCTCATCTCCCATCTTACTTTTTTACTTCTCTGTGTATTCATTTATCAGTCACTCTGTCTAGAACTTTCATGCAGTGTGGCAGGAGCTTGATTCCTCTGTACTGTCCACAGTTGTGGATGTCCCCCTTGTTCTTAAATGCCGGCAGTAGTATGCTTATTCTCCAATCAAATGGGATACCCCTTTCTCTCCATACTGCCTTGAGTACCCTCAGGAACTGTTTGTCCCCTAACTCACGCAACGTCTTGATCATATCTGCTGTGATCTCTTCTGAGCCTGCCGCTTTCTCTAACTTCATTTTCTTTAGTGCTATTTTTACTTCTAGTGTGTGATCCTCCTCTTCTTACACTGTAGGATTTGTTTGGGACAGTACAGCTTCTGTGAGGTTTGCTTTATTCAGAAGATGCTGCAAGTAGTCATTCTATGTGCCTTTAATGTGCTGCAGGCTGGTGAGCAGGGTGTTGCTGGCATCCCTTATGAAGGGTGTCTGACTGTCTTCCTGGGATTATAGGATCATAGGAAGTTACTAGGCTGTTGGCCCTGAGGCCCTTAGAAGCCTAGCCAAAAATTTAGCCCATGTTCCGACAAGTCAGCACTCGATGCCCCTGTCCAGCAGGGACACAGGTGGAATCTCAGGGGTGTATTTTCTGTTCCACTTCTAGTTATTCAGATTGTGCTTAAAAAGGCTTAATGAGGTACTCTGCTTGATGTGGAGAGGTAGTCTATTCCACAGAAGGGGGGAGTTTCTGGGAAACGGATCTGTCCTGCCAACAAGTCCTGTTGATGTCACAGACCAGGTTGAGGTCACACGTGGGGGCTACTTGAGTGGAGCTTGACTTTTGGATATGCAGCAGTCTCATCAAGGCAGAGTCTGAGATTGCTTTGTATGCCATACAGAGGTCATCTCTGAGGAGTCTGCATGAGACTGAGTAGAGGGATAGGGCTTTTATCCTGTCTGTGCAGGGTAGATGTTTGAGGACCTAGATTCTCCTGCTGAGAAACCTCTGTGGTCTCTCCAGCTGCTGCATGTGCTTTGCAAGGTACATGCCGAACAGGCCTTGTACTCAATAATGGGTCTTATAAGGGAAGAATACAGGGATGTTATGGCTTCCTTTTCCCCTGGATGAAATACCCTTTCTAATGAGGTGGGCCATGTAGAAAGATTTCCGTACAATGGAGGCAATATGGTGGTCATAATTTGCCTTGCAACCTGATAGAGTTTCTTTGTGCTGTCTACCAAATCACTTTCCAGAAGCTGGTAGAGTGCCTCTCATGCCTTATTCTTTGGTATTGTAATTCCTGTCTTTGCCTGTTTGTTAGCCATCCAGTATTCCTTCTTAGCCTGGTCTGTTTTTTTCTGTCTATCACTTTTTCCTGCAGCACTTCTTTCTTTTGATGACTTCCTGGACTTTTGAATTCCACCACCAGCTTTCCTTATGTACATTATTTTCTTACCTGGCTCTGCCACATCTGTTCTGTAGTCCTCACACATGCTGTTTTGAGGTGCTGGACTTGTTCTTCAGTTCCAGCTATTTCCTCTTTTTTCAGAGATGCTAAAGCCCTGAGTAATTTCTTGAATTCTTGTGCTTTCTCTCCCATCAACGTCCAGGTTCATCCTGGTCTCTGTTGATTTTAAATCCTTCTCTGACCACTGCTTGAAGCTGATTGTGGCAACTAGCGGTGTATGCTCTTGGCCAACTGTTTCACTGGGGAATAGTTTGCAATTGCTGAATCTATCCCAGTGCCCTTTCCTTACTAGGAGGAAGTCTATCTGAGTTGCATGTTGGCCACACTTGTATGTGATTTTATGACTGTCTGTCTTGCGAACCTTGTGTTTGCCACCACCCAACCATTTTCCAGGCAGAAGTCTAGAATGGCCTCTCCTTCTTTTTTCCTTTTGTCCCACCCTTGTGGACCCAGGCAGTCCTGATATCCTGTTCTGTCTGCCCCTGATGTGCATTCAGGTGACCTATTATCAACACCGATTAATGCTTTCCTGCTTTATCTAGTAGGGTGTGCACCTGCAGTCTGAATGCACTCTTTTCCTCATTATCAGAACCCTGCTGTGGGGCACAGGCTGAGATTATGAACAGTTCCCTATTCTTATACTGGAGTCTGTTTGCCATGCATAAGCTGAGATTATGAACAGTTCCCTATCCTTATACTGGAGTCTGTTTGCCATGGGAGACCAGTTGGCATAATGGTTAAGGTCTTTGCTGCCCATACACCAGGTACAACGTTTGATCCTGACCTCTGGACAATGCCTGTATGGAGCTTGCACCTTCTTCCAATGTGTCTGTAGAGATTGCCCCCCACCTCCCAGCTCAATGGTGCCTGTGGGGGAAGAGTTATTTAGACCAATCACTTTGGGCATCAACTGTGGTGTGCAGTATCCTCAAGATAGGAGGACAGTCTGCATGCCGTAACAATTGGCTATAGATGATATGTTTTTTTGACTAATGTCACCAAATGGGAAACCCAGCATACTCCGACCTATGTTAGGGATTCATACAAAAGTTGGGAGGGGTGTATGTGCTGCTATTGGCCTGCATGTGCACGCCATAAAGCTCAGCATCCATAGATGAATAAGCTGCAGGCAGCCAGTGTCCATTTGCCCAGCTTGGTTTACCTGGAATAGCTCTGTTGAAGGAAAGCTGGACGTAAAACAAGTCAACCTGCCAAACATGAACTAAGAATTGCTGTACTCAGTGTAGGTTCACTAACAGGACACAGTTTGGAAGTGGGTGACATGGGGGTATGGAGGAGGCTGAATATTACATGTATCCAGGAGGCAAGATAGAGGGGCAACAAAGCTACTTGGTGTGGGATCCAGAGTCTACTACTCAAGAGGAGGACAGACTAGAAATGGTGTGGGAGTTGTGGTGAGGGAGAGGCTTCAGAAGACAGTGAAGGATGTCATCAGAATTAGGGCCAAACACATGGCAATCAGTTTAACAACATATGTTACAAACAACATGGAGAAACAAACATATTTAAAAAAAAAATATTCACAAAAAGAAATAATTGGCTTACCTTATGGATCAAAATACTTTTGTGTACCTTTGTTAGGTAGTAAAAAGTAGCCATTTTTGCCCATTGTACTACTGATTGTTTATCAGCTTCTTCCTTGATGAAATAACCTAGTCTCTGTCTCTTATTTATTAATTAAAAAAAATTCTTCCATAGCCTCATCATATACATTTTACACATTGTAGAACAAACTGTCATTCAGATGGAAATAGCACATTTTCATATATTGTTTGCAATTCATAATTACAATGTTATTGTCCTTATCACATGGCTTAAATATAATCTTTATTCAGACTCGGTTTCCTCAATGCTTCCCATTCATTTTCAATTACATTGTTTTGCAGATTGCTCTTATTTTTACAACAATCAAAAAATGTAGAGACTAGAGTTAAATGCAAGAATGAGTGCTTGAAATTGTTACAGTTCTGTGTTGTGGAAGGCAGGCAAGTATGTTATCCTGCTTGACAATAACATAGTACATTTAACACAACACTAGTGAGTAAATATAGCAATCAGTATCAATATGTGTAACGCAGCAGCAATGAGCAAGTATAGCAATGCAGATCTTTAGACAGCAACTGACAAAATAATGCAGGATGCATTTACTATAATGCTAGTCAGTGTTTAGAAAGCATGCAAGGTATGTATGACACAGTAATGCATGTTTGGACAATGACCAATAGAATAATGCAAGATGCTGCTATGATAATACCAGTCAGTATTTAGACAACAAACAAACGTTTAGACAACAAGCAAGCTACAGCAAATAGTCGCGGTCAGTATATAGTCAGAGCAGTAGTGTAAATAGAAAACCCCATGTGTAGGCACTGTTTGTAATAGAGCAGCAGAGCAGCAACTCCAAGACACTGACATAATGCAGTAGTTTAAACAGCAGTCAGCAACTTAGTAGATGGTACACAGTCAGCACAGCAAGTAACACTCAGCACCTCCTAAAGAAGGGAGTCTTAGTAATAAGGCAAAGGCACTGCTTTTTCCCAGTTTTTTATAATCTTGCTTCAGTCTTTACCAGTTCTGTCACCCAATGTATTCTTCATAGTCAGTGTCGTAGTACTGATCATTGGGTCTTCCTGCATTGCAGAAGCCCACAACTGGCCCATTTTCCAAAGTCTTTATGTCACCCTAGCTAACAGACATCTAAAGACAGATGTCCAGATGTTATTAGGGTATAAGAGGGGTGTCCATCATCTCCATCTTCAGTTCTTGCTAGCTGTGCAGTCCGATGTGCTACCATGTGTATCAGATGCTTGCAGTCTGTCAGCCAGCTCATTTTTCCTTTGGAGTTCCTTACAATTGGTTTTAGATAAGTACCATATTGGGGAATCCTTTTTTTCTGATTATTGTTTAAAAAAGTTAATAAATTCTTGAAGTTTGGTAAAGAAATCCCACATAAAGGCTTCCATTCCTTTTGTCTCTTTTGTTTGAGGCCTCAGCATGACATTTCTAGTTGTCAGGATTTTGCTAGGTTTTGAGCTAAGACCCTTTAGTGTAGGGCCAAAGTCTTTGCAGCCCACATGGAGTCCTCAGACCTGGTTCCTTCCACTTCTTCTCATCCTTTGGCTTTGGCCATTATCTTACCTAAGAAGTGAAAAGACAAAACAAAATCTATGGAAAAATGACTCAGCAAACGATGGTGCTCTTCCTGTGTCTGAGTCAGAGTCAACCAGTGACTCTGGTGAAGCGCTTTTGCAGATCCCAGACCTGGCTTTACCCCTTGGGAGGCCACCATGGCAGCAGGTCAGTCAGGTTTGCTCTTTCTGAAGTTAGACATCTGTTGGGTCTGAAACTGCTCAGCAGGCTTCAACTTCTGATATCCAAGTGTCGGTTACCAAGGGAAAAGGTTTGCATTCCACTGTTGTTGTACAGGAACACTCTTCAGTAATCCAGACTGAGGCTGTGATTGCCTGACCTTGTACGGAGTCCTCCCTATCTGAATAGACACTTAAACCAAAGTAGCCAGTCAGCTTATGTCAGCCTACAACTCATTCATTGGCCTATACACCCAGGTTGAAATCCAATTAATATATCCCAGGAATTTGTGGCCTTTATGAATTCTAGAAAGATCAGAGAGACTACAAACTAAACCTGAAGCTTCTCCCAGTAAAAGAAATTGGGATTTTTCCTTTTAGGAGGAATTTGATTCTTCACGATCTGAACACCTCTCCACCACCAATCCTACCCTGACTCTGATGATGATATACTGTTATCTGCCTCTCCCACAGAAGATTTATCCTTTGGGGATACCTTGCATAAGATGAAGGAAGCATTTAATTGGCAGAGTAAGGAATTCTGTGAGGCCCAAACCCATTGCAGTCAGCTTTTAAGCCTACCATCTCCCACTCCTCTGGCTATTCCCCTGCTCCATGTAGTACTGGATGATGTCTTTGAAGACATATCTCTGCACTCAGACTCGACTCTCTGCCACCTGTATCAAGAAAGCTAGATTGATTCTATAGACTGCTTGACTTCCACAAGCATCTCTATAAGGACCCTCAAGCTGACCCCTCTGTGGTATCAATTGAAACAACTAAGGTGCTTGTAAGGCTGCTGCTAGACCCCCTACCTAATGACAGGGAAAATGGACTACTAGACCAGTTTGGAAAGAAAACCTGTACTTCTGCTACCTTCTCTGTGAAGGTTCTCAGTTACCAATTTCACATATTAAAATACTTTAGAGTCCTTCCTGAACCAACTCATTACTAAGGCAGAGGGTGCTGTAGATAAGGCTTTTTACAGAGAGACATACAGTAAACGGCCAGAGCTCCACTCTAGGTAGCCATACATTCTCCTTAATATGGTTACAACATGTTAGATACTTCATGCAGAGCAGCTGCATCTGGGTCTGTTACTTGCAGACATATCTGGCTGAGAACTCAACCACAGTCTGACCAAGTAAAGGCTGAATTACTGGATGCCCCATGTGGGTAACATTTTTTTGAGAAATTGAACAAGAAGAGGAAATAAATAAAAACAGTCAAAGAATTTTATCTCCCACACTCAGATGTAATAGAAATTACCCTTCTAAGTCTTGATATTTTTCCCTAGGCAAGATTAGGAGAGGCCTCCCAAATCAAAGAGACAAAGACGGTCCAGGAAATGGCAGCCTGGACAATGTCCTAGAACTCGGGGACCCAAAGACGCTGTCCCCCTTCAGAACAGCTGTGACAGTGCTCAGCTCTCTCTCCCTCTCTCATTCCCTACTCCCTTAGCAGGAAGATGTTCTTCCTTCCTGCACCAGTAGAAGCTCATTACCTCAGACCACTAAGTCCTCAACATCATAGAAAAGGGTTGTTTCATTCAGTTCAGGGAAGAGCCCCACTCTTAGGAATGCCAATTCCACTAAAAGACCAAGTGGATTTCCTTCCCCCATCCTGCAAAAATTCTTGCAACAAGAATCCATTCAGCTAGTGCCTGTGTGTGTGTGTGTGTGGGGGGGGGGGGGGCAACATGACTGTACTCCAGGATCTTCCTAGACCAAGGAAGAAAGGCACTTGGAGACCAATCTTAGACCATTCACAGCTAAATAAATGCCTGAATATTCCCACTACCAGTTCTGTGGTTTGATCCTTTTTAATTTCTCCAAGACTTTTGGGTTTCTAATTCCATGACAGGAAAGGATCCCATTTCTAAGATAAAGTATGAGTAAAGTTAATAAAATTAATATTGTTTCAGTCTTTGATGTTAGCCAAAAGTGCTTTTTGCAGCACCTGCAATGTGCCCAGAACTGATTCCTTCTGCAATTCATGCGGAATGACATGTATTGGTTGTTGTTGTTTGTCTTTTCGGCTTTTCCCACTTAGGAGTTGCCACAGCGGAACTCCGGTCCGCTAATGATTGGCAGTAGATTTTCATGAACGTCGAGGTGCCAGCTCGACGTTCATCCTTCAACAAAGGCAGGCCAATTTACGCATGTCTTTCGAACGCCCACCCAACCGCAGGGAGGACATGCAGACTCCACACCGAAGGCACTCCCTGCACTCCAGCTGAGAATCAAACGGGAGAACCTCTTGCTGTGAGGCAACAACGCTACCTCTGCACCTAACATACCTAAATACGACTGTACATTTTTTTTTTTATGAGACCAGTTGCTCCTACTATTTTTGGAACTGTCTGAGTATCATTCTTCCACATTGCCCTCATTTCTGCCTGCAAATTCTAGTATTTTATGACTTTGTGTCTGTACATAAGATACTGTGGTCACTAGGTGTAGCAATTTCAATGATCAATGCTATTTTTGTCTTCTTTTCCTGGACTACTGTAGCTGGCTTTTCTCACAGCTTTTTTGAACTGTTGGTAATGGGTGATCCCATGTGATATAAATTTAATTTTATGTAATGCTTTGTGGCTCATGTTTCCAGTGCTTCTCAGCTATTTCAGTGTATTATAATGTTTGCACAATCCCCAATGCAACAGTCTTGCCATATCATTATGCATTTTACTATACAGGCCTTCTGTCATTAGAGTATCACACCCAGTAATAAGATGTATGACTGTTTCCAGTTCTGTTTTACAAAACCTGCATTTGTCTGTTTCTCTGACATGTTCAATGGACTTTGTAAATCAACATGTACGTAGACCACTATCCTGGGCCGCCAATATTAACCTTTCATTGTTTGGTGTAAATTCAACTCTCCTTATCCATTCTTGTGTAAGATCCTGATTGACATGAGGTTGTTCCAGGAGTTTTCTATACTTGCAACTATAGTTATGCATTTTCCACATTTCTTGCATTTATATCTGATCCTTCACTTTAATTTTTTCTTTTGTTTTTTGGCACATTCAGTTGCTGTCCGATTTTTATCTACTTCTGGTTTGATTTCCGTTCCTGTAATACACTGATATGCTTCTGCTAACTAAGCAGGGAATCATCTTAGACTTGTGCTCCTCATATTTTAAAACTTGTTCTGTGTTTGGATCTTGTGAGGTCATCAGATAGGTATGCAGTCCTACAATTGCAGATCTATACATGTAATCAATTTTGAGGCGGTCCATACCTCCTTCAGAACCGTGAATATAAATGTTTGGCATACACTGATTTTTATAAGTCATTTGATAAGCATAAAATATTTTTCTTGTTTTCCTGTATAACTATAACTGATCAAATACCATTTGGAGCCAATCACCCCAAAATTATAAGTTAGAACAGGAAGAGAAAATTTGTTTATAGCTTGTTCCTAGATGTCAGAGCTGTTTTCAGTATTAATTTTTATCTTCTAAAGTATGCCTTACTAAGTTTATTCAGATTTGTGCAGGTTTTATTGTTGATCCTTCATCAATTCTCAAATATTTATACACCCCGTCTTTCTCAAGTTATTTTATATCACTTAACAGTCCCAGATTGAAGTTTTGTTGTTGCTGCAGCATTTCTGCTTTAAAGGTTGCTTTTGCATATTTATCAAGACCAAATGATATTCTTGTATCATCTGAGAAAGATTTGACCACTTGCAGTTTTGCTTTCAGTTCCACATCTGGTGAACTATACAGTTTTAAAATCATCCACAAAAAGAGGATGAGACGTTTTTACATGTTGTTATTTTCAGGGAGCCAAATTGTAACCATGACCTAATCTGCTAAGTATACAGTTTAATGGGTTAAGCTCAAGACAGACAGAGAGTAACCCTGGAATATCCCCCTTTAAATTTTTATCCTTGGGATAATAATTTGTCCTTTACCATGGCTTAGCTGCAAAGTGGTTTGCCACTGTTTCATGGTCACTGTAATGTACTTGATCAATGTAGGGTGCATCTTATACATTTGTAAGCATTCTTATCCATGAATGTGGGATGTGTAAGATGCTTTTTTGTAGTCTATCCATGCCATACTTAGAGTCCTCCCTTTTTTACAATTCTCCATTATGACTTTATTTAACAACAAATAATCCTTTGTTCCATATGAATTTCCTTTGTTACCCTTTTGTTCTATTGCCATGACTGAGTTTTCTTCTAAATGACTATAAATTCTGTTGGCATCAGTTGTATTTTATAGTTTATCCATCGCTGAAGGCAAGTTATTGGTCTGTAGTTTTAGGATATCTTGCAGGTTCAATCTTAAGGAGGAGTATCGTTTCTCATGTTGTTAACCAGGTTGGCATCTGTTCAGGGTGCGCATATAAATAGTTCTTACTCATGGCCAAATTTTTATGTAAAGTTGCTAATGCTTTTAGCTAGAAGTTAGGTACTGCATCTGGGCCTGGGGTTTCCAGTTAGGAGTTTTTCTTGATTTTGTTTCAATTTCTCTGGCTGTTAACTTCATCCCATTTCATATCATATACATTTGAACTTCTTATTCTTTCTTTTACTTCTGCTATCCATTCAGCATCTTTGTTGTGTTCCACAGGATCTTTATAGGTATTTCTCCAAAATGTGTCTGTTTCTTCTTTGTTTGGTGGTGTTTCTATTCCTTTTGCCTTGTTTCCCAATTCTCTGTAAAACTGTTTGGGTCATCAGTAAATTGCTTATTATTGTACTTTTCCTTTATATTTATCTGTATATATTCTATGTTTTTTAAGCCTGTGCTGATATCTTTAGTTTATTATTTGTAATAGGGTACGATAGATCCTGGTCTGTTCTGATACTACACATCTATCTTTCTGAGCATTTTTCTTGATTTGTTCCTTGTTTTTATTCTCTTCTAACAGTGACACTTCTTGTCTTAATTGCTTTATAGTTTTCTGTATTCAATACTTCCATAATGGCATTTGCTTTCTACCCTTCCTTTACGTTACTGCACTGTGCTTTTGTGGTAAGATTTTATCTGTTATTAATTTAGCAGCACTGTAATATATCCTATTTACGTCTCTTATTTTGCATGAATTTCTCTGAAGAGTCTTGATTACTGTGCTCATTTGTTTTATCAGACTTCTAACATTTTGGACCTTATTGACTTTCTATAGTCTTTTCATTGATCTTGATATGTCTGTCCATCTCTATTAAAGCATGCACTTTTACCCTTAGATCATTGCCTTCTAAACTAAGGGCACATTCTTTGTTCTTTGTTTCCTATGGGCATTCTACAGAAAGTTCCACAAAATCTTCCTGCGCCATATTCTCATCAGCTTCACCGTGTGCCATATGTGATGATATGAGGTATTACCAGCTATGCCAGGAAAAGTAGGGCAGTGGATTTGTAACATATGCCAACACAGCTAGCTGGAATTTTGTAAAGTATTATATGTCATTTGTATTTCAAACTGATTTGTACCGATGCTTGTGTTGAAAAATGTATTTGTAAAGCTGCTTCTGTTAAAAATGTACCAACAGTGTGCCCTGCTGGAGAGAAAAAGAAATATACATGTATTATTGTAACTGTTGAAATGTATATATTGTAAAAGAGGATACTAGAAGAGAGGAGGTTAAACGCAATCCACCCGACTTTGAAAAATATTCTGAAATTAAATTACTGGGCCTAGGCCATAAAAATGTTGCCTCACAGTTTTGAATGAAGTCAGAGACGCAATGTCTGTAAGAAGCATGGTTTGTAAGTCCCTGGAGGAAGATAAGAAGTGTTAAAATTGTTTTACAGCTTCCAGATGCTGCGGTAAACTTTAGCAAAGCCCAAGATATGTATTGTAATGCATATGTGCTAAATCCGGACAGCTTTCGGCCAAGGGGGTAGCATGGGAGCCAGAAGTCAGACGGCCAGATGTAGGTGATGTCATTCTGTAATCCATCACTAAAATGATATTTTAATACTAGGTGAAACTAAAGTCTTAGAGCACTCTGTTTTTGGAACCCCTGACAAGGAAGGACCCTCACCTGCTTCATCTTGCCATGCTCTAGTAAGTGAACCAGGTAATAGTAATTCTTTGGAATATATAGTGAGATTAGTTAAGTACTGTTTTTCTGTATCTGTCTGAATCGAGTCATCTGTGTTATTTTAATATTTTGTATGATTGAAACACTGGTGTTTATTGTAAATAGATACTTTGTAGTTTGATGTTCTTTTTATTTATTATTAAGTATATTTAAACTTTATTTATTTTTATTTATTTATTACATTTGTTAACCAGGTAGTGTCTGACTGGTCCAGAAGCCCATTTTCAGTAGAGGCTCCAGGGATAAAAGCTCCACAAGCAGCAACAAAGCATACAGTAGTAATAATATTTCTGTAATAATACAGGAGTTAGATCATAATACAAACAATTGTGTAAACAGTATACAGTGTCTCTAGTAAAAGGACAGGCCATTGTCAACTTGTACAGAGATACAAAATTACGAAGACAGTGTGCACAATGTAAATTCAGAGACAGTATGAGCATATATTTCAGTGAATAATGACAGGGAATGATTTACTGTTCCAAATGTATGTACAGTATGAGACTGCAGAGGTTATATAGGGAGAGGGCAGACCAGTGCTGTGTCCTTATGTCTGATTGGTGGCAAACTTGGCGATTTTGTTTTAGTAGGATTTTAGGTCATTGAGCTCAGTTTTACATAGGTTTGTGAATATGTGAGAACCATAAAGGAGGGAGGAAAGCAGGTGTGACTGAGCAGCGGCTACTCTGGCACTTTGACTAAGGTATGGTTTAGCCCTGTAGAGGGTGCCAAGTTTGGCATGAATCTTCTTGATAGTCAGGGAAATATGTTTGTCGAATTTTAAATTCTCGTCAATTGTGACACCTAGAAGTTTAGCCTGTTTACTGGGTTTAATTTTGGTTCCATTGGAGGACAGGATTGTGAGGGGTCTATATTAGAACATCGAAGTTTAAAAATTTTGAATGTTCTAATATCGAACCCTATTCAGTGAAAGCTGAAAACATCGAACATACAGAATAGCGAATTTTTTCCTAGGGAAAACAGTTGCTGTTCCAAAACACTTACAGACAACACAAGCACACCAAACAAACAGCAATACACACACACCTAAAATCTTACACCTAACCATACACTGAACTATAAACACACCACTAACTATCCACTTACCTTAACCCAAACCCAAACCATAAGGTCCGTCACTATTGCACACTCACCCGCGCCCTAACCCTAACTCACCTACCCCGCCCTAACACTCACGTCCACACAATTGCACACTTACCTGACCCGTGCCCTAACCCTAACTCACCTAACCCACCCTAACCCTCATGTCCACACAATTGCACACATACCTAACCCACGCCCTAACCCTAACTCATGTAACTCGCCCTAACCCTCACATCCACATAATCGCACACATACCTAACCCGCACCCTAACCCTAACTAACCTAACCCACACTCAATCACACACATACCTGAACCCGACCTGTAACTGTCTACCACAGTGCTGAAAATGCCAAAGCAACAAAAATGGGCAACCAAATTCTTTCCCTAGGAAAAAAATTCAGTTTTCTGTTACTTTGATATTTTCAGCTTTCGCTGAATAGAGTTCGATATTAAAACATTAGAAGTTTTGAAACTTTGATGTTCTAATATAGACCCATTGTGAGAGGGGACTGATCTGGTTTGGGTATTTTGCTTCTGAAGACTATAACCTTAGTTTTGTTTAGGTTAAGTATCAGTTGATGTTCTGACAGGTATTTTTCTATGGCCTGAAAGGAGGACTGCATTCTTATTTGGAGTTCTTGTGGTGAGGGGGCTGAGCATATAAGTATGGAGTCTTCAATGTACTGGACAATGTTTGCAAGCTGAGTTGCTGAGCTGAGGTTGTTAGTAAATATGGTAAAGAGGAGGGGACCAAGAATGGAACCTTGGAGTACACCTACTGAGATGGGGGGGGGTAGGGGGGAGAGACTGTTTGCCCATTTGGTTGCTTGCTGGCAGTGGGAAAGATAGCTATGGAACCAGGTTATGGATGCAGTAGTGAGGCCATAGGCAGCGAGTTTGTCTAGAAGTAGTTGGTGAGAAATAGTGTCAAAAGCTTTGGACATATCGAGAAAGATGGATGAGACAGATTGACCTTCATTAAGGAGATGATTAATGGTGTTGGTTCATAGGTTCATAGGTTCATACTAGGCTATCTGCCCTAGGGCATTTATAAGCCTAGCCAGAGTGTATATGGCTTTCGCCACCCATTTTAAATTAATTTTGCTATGCCCTTTTTCGAGGTTAGTATACTGTGCCTCGGTCTAACAGTGACACAGAAGTGATACTCTGGGTAAACCTATGATCTCCCATCCACTCATCAAGATTCCTCTTGAAGAGAGTCAATGAGGGACTCTGCCTAACCTGGACTGGGATTTTATTCCAGAGTGAAGGGAGCCTCTGGGTTATGAATCTGTCCCTCCAGCATGTCCTATTTATTTCAGTGCTGAAGTTTAAGTCCCTCGAGCGCGTAGCTCAATGGGATTTGGACTTTCTGAGGTGCAGCATGTCCATTAATTCCGGGTTGGACATGGCTTTATACGTCAGGCACAGATCGCCTCTGAGCAGGCGGTATGCCACTGAGTAGAGCTGGAGTTTCTTTAACCGGGCAGCATACGGCATCTGTTTGAGCCCCTTGATCCTCTTGGTGAGGTACTTTTGGGGTCTTTCCAGTTGCTGCAGGTGTCTGGTAAGGTACATCCCAAAAGGGGCATTGCACTCAATTATGGGCCTGATGAGGGATGAGTAAAGAGGCCCGATGACCTCCCCTGATCTAGATGGGAATCCCTTCATGATTAGGTGGGCTATATAAAATGTTTTTCAAACCACTTTGGCCATGTGGTTGTCAAATGAGAGATTGCTATCAACTTGGGTCCCCAGGTCCCTAATTACTTCTTCTGTACTTAATGGATTACCACCTATGTGGTAATTTGTGGGTACTTTGTTTTTGCCAAAGGGGATGGCTATACACTTTTTGGCGTTTAGCTTGAGGCCATGGCTCTGGCACCAGTTGTCTGTTTCTATGAGGCCCTTTTGGAGGATGCTTGTGTCGGCTGGAGAGTCTATTATGGCGCCCAGTTTGCAGTCATCTGCAAACTTGGTCAGCCACAGTCCTTCCATGTTGGCCTGTACCTCTGAGAAATATATACCGACCAAGAGAGGTCCCAAGACTGAGCCTTGTGGGACACCACTTGTAACTGGTTTGGAGTCTGACATGGCTCCAGCTATTCTAACCATGTGGGTTCTGTCCTTGAGCCAGTTTGCAACCCATCTAGTGACATAGGGGTTTATATTTAAGCTGATGAGCTTATCTATAATGCCCGAGTGGGGTATTGTATCGAAGGCTTTTGTGAGGTCTAGGTAGGCTGTGTGGACCACCTTCCCCTTGTCAATGGCCTTGGTGACTGTTTCAAAGAAATAGACCAGGTTTAAGAGGCAGGATCTGCCCTTAACAAAGCCGAACTGGGTAGCATCCAGTGTCTGTAGGTCCCCAATATCTTTATTTATAAGGTCCATGATGATCCTTTCCATAGCTTTGCAGACTAAGCTAGTGAGACTTATGGGGCGATAGTTTCCAGGATCCGTTGAGGCATCACCTTTGTGGAGAGGGACCACTGTTGCTGTACGCCACTCTTTGGGTACATATCCTGTAGTAAGGCTGAGATTGAACAGTAGTTTTAGGTTTGGGTTTAGCTCTTCTTGGAGTTCATGTAGGACGCAGCCCAGGACACCATCTGGTCCCATTGACGCTGTGTTTTTTGCTTTGGAGAGGGCGGTTCTTACCTGAGCATCTGAGATGTCAGGGGGGCAGCACTCTGCTGGGATAGATATTAGCCCTTTTGGTGGGGAGGGGGTTGCGCTGAACCAGTCAGCTAGGATGTTGGCAATGTCTGTGGGTTCGGTGTATTTTTTGTCATTTTGGACTAATTCTGAGCATATCTGGGAATTCGCACCCAGGTTCCTAACATAACTAAAGAAAGCCTTGTGATTATCCTTAGTGTCCTGTGCAATTTTTCTCTCAAAGCTGGCCTTAGACGATTTTATGAGTGCCCATAGTTTTTTGCTAATACTGATCAGAGATGCCTTCCCTTTTTGGGATTTTGCTCTGTCATGTAGTAGCTTCCTCCTTCTATTGTATAGTTTGTTTATGGCTGGGTTCCACCAGACAGGACGTCTGCCTTTGGAGGATTGGGTCTTGGTTTTATTTGGGATTGCATGATCCATGCATTCCTGAAGGTGTTCATAGAATGCGTTTATAAAGAATTTTGTGGTCTGGGCCGTATTATCCACAGGCCCGGGGGCTTTGAAGGATTCCACCTCGGTTTTGAGGAGTGTGAAATTTGCTTTAGAGAAGTTTTTCACTGTGGTTTTCTGGGCATGGGGTGGGGTCAGGATGTGAATATCCAGTGAGATTAGTTTATGGTCTGATCTTACCAGTGAGGGATACACTTCTGGTCTGGAGCATAGAGTCCCTATGTTGGTGATGATCAGGTCAAGTATGTTTTCCCCTCTTGTGGGAGTGGTAACAAGTTGTTCCATAGCACTTGAGTTTATAAATTCTAGGAACCTTTGGGCTCGGGTGTTGGAGCTAGAGTAATGCTCCCAGTCTATGGTTGGCTTCACCTCAAAAAATCTAGATCCCTCAGAACCACAAGGGCGGGAGACTTAAACCTTGACACGGTTATTAATAGAACATGCTGGAGGGACAGATTCATCACCCAGAGACTCCCTATGCTGTGGAACAAAATCCCGGTACGTGTGAGGATGGGGGATCGCAGATATACCCCAGGGATTACTTCAGTGTCACTGCTTGACAGAGGCACAGCAAAATAATAGGCATAGTTTTATTCAAACTAAAGGGGTGGCAAAAGCCAAATAACTATGGGCTAGGTTTATAAATGCCCTTGGGCAGATAGCCTAGTATGAACCTATGAACCTATGAACCTATGAACCCAATATAATGGTGTTTGGAGAGATCTTCATATTTTCCAGTGTTCTCAGGAAGGCCGAGTGGGGTTCCTGGGTTTGGGAGGGTGGTCTGTAGCAGGCTATAAACTGGAAGGCAGTTTTACCCACTGTTAGTTGCACATGGATAGTCTCTGATGCTTCGTGCTGTGCCACCAACCTGGAGGTGTGGGTATCTTTGACAAATATTGATACCCCCTTCCTTTTGTGGTTCGGTCCAAGTTTTGGGGCCGAAAAGCATGGTATGAGGTATAACCTGGTAGTGCTGGGGTGCTCTCGAGAGCCTTGAACCAGGTTTCTGTTACTGCACAGATATCAATGTTCTCCATGCTAAGGAGAGTTTTGAGTGCGTGCATCTTGAGGTTTAGACTTCTGGTGCTGAGTAGCATTACTCTTAGTTTCTTATCCCTTGTGATACCTATGGAGGTGGGTTTGTCTTTTGAGCCTTGCCTAAGAAAGGCACTATGGGGGTAGCAAGAGCCTTTGCCAATATCCGAAAGCCCAGGGGTGACAGGTGCAAGCCGTCCCTAGCGAAGCATCGTGGCTTGTCGAGCATGTCATCCCAGGCTGACAGGCATTGGATCCCCTTTGAATGACACCAATACTTAAGCCAATTGTTGAAATTGATAATCTTGTCTTCATACTGTGGCATCATTCTTGGTGAGGGTAAGATGCTACTCAAGGTCAGGGTCATACCGGCCTGGGCTACATGCTCGGAGAGCTCCTCTATGTCTCTTTTCATGTAGTCCAGGGAGGTACGTCTCAGGTCATTCACACCAGCATGGACAATGAGAGTCATTGGAGTGACCTGAGTGCTTGAGTTATGTGGCGGATCCTAGCGCCCGACAGGCAGCTCACCGTGACCTTCTCCTTGTTCAGCCTGGTGAGCGGGACGTCAATGTGCCTGATGATAGAGTCACCTATTACAAGTGTATCAGGTGGGTTGTTTAGCCTTAAGGGCTGTGACTGTTCGGCACACTGGCTTTGTGAGCTATGTGTTGCACGTGTTTTGTTTTGGGGTAGCAGTTGCTTGGGTGTCTGCTTTGGAGGTCTCTGCTGGTTAGGCAGATTTTTATTTAGAGCCTCCAAGTATGTTTTTGTGTGTTTATGTGTTTGCTTTGCTGTCGTGGTAGGTCTATGTGAGACTGGAATTGTAGTGAGTGTGGTTTCCTTCTCCTCCTGACTGGTTACGCCAGTACTGAGTTGAGAGAGTTTAGTCTCCAGTTTGGCTATATGGTTGCATCTCTCACATGTGTTGGAATTTTTTGGGAGGAGGAGAGGGTTGTCTGTATACATTAGGCAGTTGTAACATTGCCTCAAGATTCCCAGGTTCACCAGCTGGACCGGAGAGATTGACAACTGACCTTTGGACATGCTAGAATAGTATTGGGAATTCCTTTATAATTGAAAAAAAGGGTCAATGGGGAACAAGTTACTCAAGGGGAGTTTGTTAGGGTGTAGTGCTTTTAATTTTTTAGTGCTGACTTATATGACTTATATAATTGCTTTAGTGAGCAAGTGCTAGGCTTTAGCATAGGAATAGGGTGTTTATTATGAGAACTAGATCAGTTCCAAGGCTCAAACCCAAATAAGCGGCGCTGCTCGATGCTGCGCTATGCACAAAATCACGCAAAGCAGCGCTACAGTGGGTTTTATACAGGCAGACTTGAAAGAGCGAGAAATTGGCCCAAAACAGCCAACAGACTACCAGATTCCTGCGCTGGGAACACTCATCCGGGGACAGATAGGCTGCTTCAAGCTCCCCACTGCCACTGGTGAACAAAGAAGCCTCCCTCTATCCAAGAAAGGAAATGGCAACACAGGAACTTTCCAAAAGTCCAGAATACAGCAAAGCCTGTATTTGGACTACTCTAGGTCAGGAAAGACGGGAAACAAGGATAACTTTTTTTTTTCTTTTTTGCAACAAACAGCAGGAAATTGCAATAAATATGTAACACAGGCTAGCGCACTTGAGTGTGTAGCCTCAACAAGTAAATGCAACAAACAGGACAAACTTTAAAAGTGCAGGTGCAAAAACAACTTTAGACAGTTTAAAACAGTACAAGAAGCAGAAATATTTGCAGTTTAGCTAGATCGGACAGTCGCCCAAGTAGTAGCAGGAAAAAACACTTTTATCAGGTTAGCAGTGAAAGATATTAGCGCTGTGCTAGTAGTATGTTTGGGTTGAAAGCCATGCTGAGAGTTAGATAGCAAGTTGCGACTAAGGAGGTGGTGAAGGAGTTGGTTGTAGATGCATTCTTCTCATATTTTTGTGAGAGGGGAGAGGATGGCTATGGGTCAGTAATTTGTTAGTTCCCTGGAAGGTCCACTTCCACTTTATATTGTGGCTAGTATTTTAGAGAATATTATAACCATTGAGAGTACTATATCTATTTGGTGACACACTGTGGCCAGTCCTGAAAGCCTTACTGCATTAGCCAAACAGTATAATTTATATTAATTTTAATTTCACTCAGTATAATCGGGTACTCTTTTAAGAGCCTTAGAGTAGCTGGCTTTGGAGTGTCTGGTTGCAGTAACTACCTTATAGTCTGGGCAGAAGGCAGCACAGCTAGTAAATCTGTGCCAACCTTTCCCTGGTGTGTGTGTGTGTGTGTGTGTGTGTGTGTGTGTGTGTGTGTGTGTGTGTGTGTGTGTGTGTGTATGGGTGCGCAAATCGAATCTCAAAAAGTGGGGGTGTCGGCTATTTGGAGCAGGGACACAAAGCACTGTTTTCATTGAGAGAGTGGTGGTGGTGTTGGCTTGGACACTCAGCTGAAGATTCAGCTCTACAGCTGTGCCAGTGAGAGTCTTATTGGGGATCTGGAGAGAGAGAGAGAAACCAGCCCCATGGAGTGAGTGTGTTCCTTGTGTGATCTTAAGGGATATTGTGCTTGATGCAGAGAGCTACATCTAGAAATACTGGCTGTATCCATTTTTGTTCCAAGTGAACGTCCCTCTCCAGTATCAGTGGTGAAGATTCAGGCTCCTTGATTACTGGCCCAGAGTGGGACGTCACATCATCCATTGCTCTTTTATAAGGGAACTCACTGGCCTATCACTCCACAACATTAACTGCTTCAGAGTTGTCACCATTTCCTGTTCCTTTCTTTGCTGTGCAGCTCCAGCTGAACTTTTGTACTGCTTTGCTACTGAAGGCTCCAAAGTGTCTTCATATGACTACTGATCAGATGCTTCCCACCCCTCTGGTTTCTCCTTTATCTGGGGATTCGGTATTCTAGCATGATGTGATGTTATCAAGGTTAGATTTTCTACAGTAAGTCATTCACTTCACAGGTATTCCGTAACTTTATCTTCTATTTTTTTAACTTCTACTTTACTGATCTTCTGTTCTACATTCCCCCTTTGTGATCTTATATTTTATATTGTGAAAGTTTCCATGTCTGGGTGCCTTTGCCTGTATTTCCTTCAAATAAGCTGATTTTTTGTTTTAATTAATTTGACATTTTCCTTTGCATACATATTGCACCATATCAGATCTCTATCTTTCTCTCTCAAGTTCATATTTTTTTATACCTTTCAAAAATCTCTAAATTTTTTTCTTTATATTTTCACACTTCCTTGGTCGCTTCTTTTTCCAAATGGCCCAAGGGTTTCCTTGGTCTATATAATGTTTTTCATAAGTCTGTTGTATTAATGAACACAAATTTGCATTTCAAGCTTTTGAGTTTTTTTTTTTTTTTTTTTTTTGTGCAAATATTTTTTTCCTCTAATTTCTCTCTTGGTCTTTTTGTATATCTTCTGTATGGAAAGTCTGGGGTTCTTGCATAATAGTAACAATACATAATTTCTTTCTTATCCTCAATAGTCCACTCTGTAATCTTTATGGCTCTTTTTTTGGCCAGTCAGTTTTTGTAGTTTTTGTGGACTACTACTTCCTTCTACAGCACAACTTATAAGTAAAAGTATGGCGTCTAGATACAAGGAGATTATAATCAAACTGTACATAGCTCTCATTAGGCCAATAATTGAGTACAATGCACCATTTAGAATGTACTTGACTAGGCACTTACAACAACTAAAGTGACCTCAGAGGTTTCTCACAAAGAAAATATAGGGTGTTAACACGTCCTGTGTGGATAGACTGAAAGCCCCTTCCCTTTACCCGGTCTCCTATCAACCATTAAGGTGTGACCTATGCCTGACCTAAAAGGCAAATCCAGCCTTGATGAAGCTGCTGCATATCCGCAAGACAAACAGTACTAGAGTCACCCATACTTCTTCTTCTTTTTCCAGTTAGGGGTTGCTACAGCAGATCACCTGTTCGCTCATGATTGGCAGTGGAGTTTTACTGTGTCGAGTTGCCAGGCCAGCACCTAACCTTCCACAGAAGGCACACACTCACACCTAGGGCCAATTTAGAGTGTCCAATCCACCTACAGCATGTCTTTGGAGGAACCCAGAGCACCTGGAGGAAACCACACGGCCACAGGGAGGACATGCAGACTCCGCACAGAAGATACCCCAGCCGAGGATCAAACCAGAGAACCTCTTGCAGTGAGGCGACAATGCTAACCACTGCACCACTGCTCACCCATACTAGGGATCTAAATTTAGTCAGTGAATCAAACAGAACATCCTGCAGAGACAGATATGCATCTCAGAGATTACCCCTTATTTGTAATATGCTTCCTACTCAACATAAATCAGAGTCCTTTTCTAGCCCTCTTCAAGACCAGTCTGGATCAGTGGTGGCTGGTGACTTAAAATTAAAGGGGGCTGCAGGAGACAGCTGAATGGGTGGGGCCAATGGGAAGGGGTGTGGCCAACTAGAAAGAGGTGGGGCTATGCTCAAAACCACAACAACTGGAACTTTAATTAAATACGCTGCCCTGGGTACCACACAGTCATTACAAGAGTCCAATCAAGACAAAATGAAGTGTAGAAGAAAAAAATATTTCAATGCATTGGCTACATGACAACTTACTTAATATGTAGTTGGAAACACAGGTTGTGAGGCATGAAAAAATAAATTACTTTTTAAATACATTACTGGAATGCCAGTCAAGATGAGCCATGGTGGTACGGCAGTAGCATTGTTACCTCACAGCAAGAGGTTCTCCTGTTCGATTCTCGGCTGGGCTTGGGATTGCCTTCTGTGTGGAGTCTGCATGTCCTCCCCATGGTTGGGTAGCGTTCGAAAGAAATGCGTGCTTAAATGGGCGTGTCTTCGTTGAAGGTTGAGCGTCGAGCTGGCACCTCGGCATTTTGTAAAAATGCACTGCCAATCATTAGCGGACTGGAGTTCCACTGTGGCGATCCCTTACCGGGAAACGCCGAAAGACAAACAACAACAACAACAACAACTGGAATGCCAGTCAAAATCAAGTATAAAAAAAACAAGCAGCACTCAACTCAAACCACTTCTCCTTGCTCTGCAGTTCTAATTATAATTTATATTCAGCTTTATAAAAATTACCAAGTAACATGCTGAAAGTAGCAATCTCTGTGATACCCCCACTTGTAAAAATGTTTCTTATCCAAAAAAGACCTGCTGCCTGACAACAACTATCTACTTGTTTCATGGGGAAGACATGATCAAAGTAAAAAATGAACAGCAAACAAGAAACAAGCTCAAGATAAATTGCTTAAAGGATTCCTGCACAAGTTATGGACCAGACATGGTAGATTGGCATTCTGTTCAGTTTACAGGTAAAGCCTGCAAAGATGACTGCAAGTCTCCAACAAAAGATTACTTCAAGTCTCTAACAAATATAATGAGCTTCTGAAAATACTGTAATCCTGTCCTTTATTACAAATACTGTCATATGCATTTCAATACCCAAGGCTTATACGTTGTCTAGTTATGTAAATATTCTCTGCATGGCAACAACGAAAAGGCTTTCAATGCTGGTAATTCTTTAACAGTATGATTAGTAAAGCTTACTTGCATCTTACAATCTCCGCCAAGCTTGCCTGATGGTCGTTAAAGCATTGCTACTTAAACAGAGAGCAACAGGGCACTGCGATAGCATGCATTTTCTGAATAATAAGGAGCATAATTCAACAGTATAAAAATATGACAGAAAACCAGAAAATTATGCAAAATCAAGGACAGATGAAAAGCCACGGTCATACTTGTGGTCTACCTTGGATGGGGGAATACTCTGCACACTTACACTGCATAACTGCTCCTTGCCTTCCTTGAACACATCCAGAACCACTACAATGGGGAGTAGGGTGCAACAAGTATGTCACAATTTAAAATGTCTCTGGCTGACGGTGATGGCGCTGACAGTCATACCTGTCAACTTCAGAGCAAGAAATCTGTACAAAGCTATACATAGAACTAGACGTGGGACACAGGCCCAAAAATAAGGACAATTTTAAATATTGCTCTTATAAACTTAGAAAGATAATAGAACAGTACTAGGTCTTGCATTAGTATGAATTTTCTGAAGGGTATGAAATCTGAAACTCAAATGTCTGCCATTATTTTATAACTTCACTCTTTAATGATTTACCACTAATTTGCCAGAAAACCACAATTTTATGAAAAACAGACCAAATATGTGATGCAAAAATATAAAATTGCCACACAATACAGCTGGGAACCTGTCAAAGAAGGGATACCTTTTTAATATTAACACTGTTAACTTGAGCAGCTAACAAAATAAGAGCATCTATATGCATTTCTGAAATAAAAGTAATCTATAACTCTGGTCATTACAGTTATATATAATTGTAAACCCTCCACATTTTCTTCCAAAATTGCCATTTTGAGGAGGGATTATTAGGGGGAGAGCAACATTTTGAGCCAAAATTGGGGACAGTTGAGAGTTTTGGATATTCCTAATTCTATAAAGTGATTTACACGTACCTCTCAACCTCTTAATGCAGGAAATCTGGACAAGGTCAAATATATTGGGGGAACATACAAACACTACTAAAAATTGCTCTTGTATAAACTTAAGACAGTTGATAGAATAACAGGTCTTGCTTTAGCATGCATTTTTCTGAAGGTTATGACGTCTGAAACTCAATGTCTGTCATTTAGTGACTTCATTCCTAAATGATTTGCCAGAAAACCACAAATTTTATGAGGAACAAACCAAAAATAAGAAGCAAATATCTATTCATTCTGCAAAAATCTGGACAGTTGAGAGGTATATTTCAGCAGGGGCTGTCTGAGTTTGCTGCCCTTCCCCCCTCACAAAATCATGGTCGAATGGAGCCTCCCCCGTGCAGCCATTCCAATGTCCCATTCCTTGGTTATTTCGCCCCATTTACCACAAACACAGTGATGTGCAGACTGCTTTATTTCTGCAATGATTTGGATTTCATTTGAAAGTTTTATTTGGCATTTTACAGCACAAACCCTAATAGATATCTGCTAAACAAAGCAATGCAGTCTCACAATGAAAATAGACTTAGCATTAAAATTTCTCTACCCTTGAAACTCACATGCATTAAAACAGCATTGAAACCCACATTCAAAGAAAATACATTTTGTCCATTGGCAGATAAAGATTAACTTTGGGCTGATTTCAAATCATAGACCCGTTGAACACGAAGCATACACATGCGCTTTGATACACCTTCCTGACTGTATTAAATTATATTCCTTGTACAATACAGTCAAAAAGAGATGATGGCTGTGCAGCAAGCCTTGATAGCTTTCAAGCCCCTTCTCTCTCCAGGAGCTCTCCTGATCAAAACAGACAACACCACTGTGATGTGGTACATCAACAAGAAGAGATGGACTCAATCATACCCTCTTTGCAGGCTGGTCATGACCCTTTGGCACACAGCCTCTGCCATGCAACTACACCTGTAGCACAATTCCTACCAGGCTCTCTCAACTCCCTGGCAGACCATTTAAGCAGATATCTTCTGGACCCACACAAGTGGCAACTTAACAGAAGTACCTTCACCATAATAACACAGAAATGGGGAACCGCGAAGGTCAGCCTCTTTGCATCCCACACCAGCCATCAGCTCAGCAAGTTCTGCACCAGGGAGCATCACTGCATGACTTGGAAAGTGGATGCCCTGTCCTTCCCCTGGGTCAATCTATCAGTCTATGCCTTTCCTCCCCTACCTCTCATCCCCAGGGTACTGCTCAAAATAAGGGAAGAAAAACCAAGGACCATTCTCATAACTCCAGACTGGCCCCGGCAGCACTGGTACTCCTTGCTGCGCAGCCTGTCCTCACTACCCCCATGGCATCTTCCTCAGATTCCAAACCTCCTGACCCAGAGAGAAGGGGAGTTCTTGCATCCCCAGCTATAGACGCTCAGTTTGGCAGCTTGGCTTATTCCCTAACACCCAACCTATCTGACAACTTCAGTAAACAGGTTCTGGATGTTATCAGTGAGGCCAGACGTCCTAGCACCAAAAAGTCTTATGCTGATAAATGGAAAAGGTTCTGCACCTGTATACAGGCTAAGGGAGCCAATACGGCACAGCCCTCCCTCCCTCTCATCTTGGATTTACTTAACTGACCTACTACACATTGGCCTCTCTTTCTCCTCTATAAAAACTCATGCTTATGCCATTTCTGCTCATTTTCCCACTGAGCAGCTCCTTTTTCACACACCCTCTGATCAAACAGTTCCTGAGAGGGGCTAGCAACTTGAGGTCACCCAGAAGGACACCAACCCCAGCTTGGGACCTTAACATTGTACTGGAAAAGCTCACCCTACCCCCTTTCAAACCAGCCTCTTCTGCAGAGCTAAAATTTCTTTCCTGGAAGACAGCATTCCTTCTGACCATCACTTCAGCCAGAAGAGTCTCTGAGCTGCAAGCACTCATGGCTGTGGAACCCTTCATCATCTTTCATGCAGACAGAGTATCCCTCAGAACTAACCATTCCTTCATGCCCAGGGTGGTGTCCAGTGTGGCTCTCAACCACTCCATTCATTTGCCCACCTTTTTTCCTAATCCCCAGAACAAGGGGGAAAGGATTCTTCACTCTCTAGATGTGCACAGACAGCTCATATTCTATCTAGACAGGACTAAATCCTTCAGAAAGTCAGGTCAATTGCTGGTTAGCTTTGTTACAGGAGCAGAAGGCAAAGCCATCTCTAAACAAACCATTTCCAAATGGATAGCACACTGCATCCATTTCTGCTACAAACAGCATGGAAAGTCTCCCCCCAAGGGGGTCAGGACACACTCCACCAGAGCAGCCTCCACCTCTGTAGCTTTTCTCAGAGGAGTCCCCACCAGGAACATCCTGGAGGCTGCAACCTGGACATCTGTTCACACTTTTACCAAGAATTACTACCTGCCTCTCTTTTCCAAAACCAGAACAGGGTTTGCCTCTGCAGTCTTGCAGGCCATCCTAGCCAGCCCCTAGTTTCTTTGACTGCCTCCATCCATTCCCTCAGCTTTGGGAATCAACCCAAATGTGATGACTGCAACAGTGAAACACAAAGAACATAGTACAGTTGTGTACACTTACCATAAATGTAGATGCTCCAGTGTATTCACTGTTGCAGTCCTGGTTTCCCCCCCTCCATCCTCCTTTCTTCTCTTCTCCTTTTATTACCAATCTAACTTGTTGTTCTCCTTTCCTTTCAAGGGACCTATTGGTATTTATTTTCCACTGGCGGGGTTTATTCCACCAGACCTTGGCCTCCTACTTGGGGGCTCCTGACAGGTAAGGGCAAGAAAAAAGGATGTAATGGTGTTGGCTGCCTTACTTTATACTACTGATGACCTGACATCAGTCCTCAAGCAACAGCAACCGATGCAGAAGTACTGAGTCTCTGGTATTCGGGCCGGCTGAGGGCTACCCTGGCAGGGATAACCCAAATGCGATGACTGCAACAGTGAATACACTCGGAACATCTACATTTATGGTAAGTGTACACAACTGTACTATCGTTTTATGTAGATGCAGTTTTTACCTACACTTGACCGGTCAGTTGGATTTAGATTTAAATTATGTTATGTATCACATCCACATATACCTATTTATTATGGTCTGCCCAAGATTCATAAAAATGTAACTAACCCTGCTATAAGGCCTATTGTCTTTCCAAAGTTTGGATTATGCCGCCTATATCTGTTTATCTTGAAAAAGCTTTGAAACAATATTTATGTTTCCCCAAACTCATATAAAAGATAGTTAAGAGTTTTTACAACAGTTGTTTGAATGGCAGTCACAACATAATATTTCTTTCTACTTGTAACCTTGAATGTTGTATCCCTTTTTACAGTAATTCCAAATTACATAGGAATTGAATGTGTAAGGGACTGCCTTTCTGAGTTTTCTAGTATGACAAACACAGAAATCAGTACCATTTGTGCACTGCTGTCATTTGTGACCAATAATGTTGTTCTATTCCGGGACCAATACTTTTTCCAGGGTAAAGGTGTTGTTATGGGTATGCCCATAGCTAACACCTGTGCTATTTAGTAATGGCTACCTGGGAGAAAAATGTTGCCTTTAGTGAGAAAAATGATTTTTTTAGTATTTACTGTTTTATAAGAGGTTTGTGGACATTGTCTTTATTTTATGGAGCAGTGATTCAGATAGCCTAGAGCAAGTTATAATGTATTTTAACACACGCAAATAATTCTTGAAGTTTCAGTTGTTATACTCTGACATTACTATTCAATTTTTAGATATTAATTTAGTTAAGTCCATTGAAGGGTATATTAAACTGATTTTTTTTTATGAAGTAGACTAGGAAAAATAGCCATTTGCAGAGCTAGTATGCATCTCCCACACATTTTGAAATATTATGAGGTGTCAAATGTTACATATATCAAAACTAACTACTGTTGATAATGACCTGGAAACAAATCTGGATACACTGACTGATGAGTTTATGCCCAAAGGCTATAATAGGTCCATACTAATAAAATATGTACAGGTAATATATTCACATTGGAAAGGGAAAGTTAGACCAGCTTTCTAGTCTCTATTATACAATAATAATGCTGAAAATAATATGCATGGTAACCTGAACACATATTATATTCACTTCTCATATTAAAGAAGTCATACACAAATGCTGGCACATTCTAAAATTATTGAATACATCTAAAAATACTCTTCCTGAACAACCTAGCACTGGATGTAAGACATTTTGTAATTTAAAGCATTTGCGATGTTATAAGAACAAAATAGTATATAAACAGAAGGTCTAGTAACAGATGTGACACTTTTACTTATAATAGATGCATTTTTTAAATAAATTGTTAAAATGAACACCTTTATCCATCCAGTGATGAATAAAACATATAGTTTAAACGTTTCGCTGACTGTGACTTTATGAATGCAATTTACCTTGCAAAATGCAAGCCCGCACTGCATTTTATATAGGCAAGACAAATGGTAAGCTGAAAGAATGTATATGTGACAGTCTCTCAGACATTAGGAGGCATGTTAGCATGACAGTAACTGCAGTAATACATACATTTATATTTATGACTCTAGACATTAGTACCAACCTATGAACCTATACGTTTTTATGTATTTCATATTTATTTGTTTCTTCGTATGTGTGACTGATATTTTATATTTACCAATTGTACTGTGTGTTCTTTTAAATATTTTGAAAATGTTTTCAACTAACTGAATGGCTTTAATTTGATCATGTGACTTGCATGTAAATGTTTTTATACCGGATCTTGATGCTGCTTTACTAAATACCCAAAGAAACATCAGCGAAAGCTTTTATGAGCTTGTTTGTTCATTAAATTGTTGTACACATACCTGTGGTGACATTAGTTATGATTTTCCTTTTGATACTGGGGTACATGGTATCTTGCATTCTCATAATCCCACTTGCAAAATTACACATGAGGAAACTACAGTGGTTCCTGAAAAATGGTTGGGTACAGCTTTCCCAACCTTTGAAAATCCTACTGACTCTCCTTTCGTGCCTGAAAAAGGAACTCCTGTGCTGGAAGAACACCATACAGAGGAACTCACGGGCAATTTTTCTCATTACCAGAAGCAGAAACAAACAATACCATCACCACAGACAATTCAGATATAGTTGGGAGGTGGGGCACTTAGTTCCCTGAACATGCAGGGTATTTGGTCTCTTCTGCAGAGAAAATTGCATATAAATCAAAGGGAGCTACTAACAGTCTATCTGGCCATAAAAGTTTTTCAACAGAACTTAAGCCCGGGGACCATTGCAAATCTGGACAGACAACACCCAGTGATGTGATACATAAAGCAAAGGGGAACTCTCTTCTACTCTCTCTCCTGTCTTACCAGGATAAATTGGATTCTAGCTCAAGAAATATGGCTAACCCTCATAGCTTCTTATATTCTTGATCAGAACAATACTCTGCAGACTGTCTAATGAGGAACCTTTGAGACCCCCAATGAATGGATGCTGAAGAGAGTGATCTTCTTGGACTTATCTATACAGTAGGGAATACCCTCACTAGACCTGTTTGCCTCTCACCACCACAACTACAGAGGTTCTACTCCAAAATGCAACATACAGGAGCTTAGAGAATACATGCAGTCTTCTTCACATGGACAAACTGGTTCCTGTGTGCTTTTCCATCCTTACCACTGATCTCTGGGGTACTTAGAAAAGTCAGGGTGGATGTAGTTAACATGATCCTAGTGGTCCCTTTCTGGCCAAGACAGCATTGATTCTCCCTACTCCTGGCACCCAGTAAGGAGAGATTACATGGTTCTATATTAGCAAAGCAAAAAACCCTATGCACGAATACCAAAACATTGACCCCTATACCACGAACCATTAAAATCCTGAATGCACTAAACCGCGGAAAAAAAATTCTGACTGTCATAGTCAGCCAACCCCACCAACCGCTACATACTACCTACCCAAACAAAATAAATAAACCACATGCATACACTAACCAAACCCTACTTCTAACCTAAACTAAAATCACCAAAACCCTACCTCCAACACTACACTAAACTCCAGAAACACAACTATCTATGCACTCTCCTTAACCCCTCCCTAACCCTAAGGTCGGTAACTACCGCACACATCCTCTACAGACATACACCTAAACAAAATAAATAATACACATACATATTAATCCCTACACTTAAAAAAACCCTACACCTAACACTGCACTAACTCTTACATACAGTACTTATCTAAGCACTTACCTTAACGCAAATCCTAACACTAAAGTCCTATCTATCGCACACTTACCTTACGGAGCTGTACCGCAGACGGACCAACCAAAACAAATCGACATTTCGAAATTCGTGGTTTTGACCTTTTGGGGTTTATGTACTTCGCGCAATACGGTTCGACGTCTTCATATTCGCCTAAAGGGATTTTTGATTGCGTAATAGGAGCCCAGATTACACACCCAACCTTTGGAAGTAGAACTTCTCAGCCAAGCTAAGGGAGCTGTCTTCCACTCCCACCTAACCACCCTCAGGTTAACAGCCTGGAGGTTTGGGTTTTGACACTAAGTAAGGCATCCTATCCCAAAGATGTGCTTTCCATTCTGAGGGAAGCAAGGAAACCCAATACCAGTAAATCATACCTGGAAAAATGGAAAAGATTTTCCACCTGGTCTCACAACAAAAACTCTAACCCTTCTCAGGCAGACATTAGCTTAATCTTGCAGTACCTGCCAGGCCTCTTTAGACAAGGAGTTTCTAAAAGGGGTGATTCACTTGAAACTACCCATACGAAATCCTGTTCTGGCATGGGATATAAATTAATGTGCTGCTAAAACTAACTTTGTCCCACTTTGAACCTGCTGCCTCTGCCTCTCAAAAGAAGATCACCTGGAGACCCGTCAACTAGGAGAGTTTCTGTGCTACAAACCCTCATGTGTAAAGAACCTTTCAATGTCTTCCACAGGGATAGGGTCACCCTCAGAACAAACCCATCTTGTATGCTTAGGGTGGAATAAGAACAGACTCTAAACCAGGTGATCCACCTACCAGTCTTCTTCCCAAATCCACAGAACAGGGCAGAGCAAGTCTTCCACTCCCTGGATGTGCACAGACAGATCAGGTACTGTCTAGACAGGACATCTCCTAAATAGAGCAGTGCAATTGCTGGGGCTTTTGCAGAGGGGAAAAAGGGCAAGCCTGTCTTCAAACAAACCATTACAAAATGGACAGTTAACTGAATTAAATTCTGTTAGTCACACCATGGAAAAGATTTACTTGGGTATATTAAAGCCCACTCCACCAGGCATGAGGCAGCTACCACTGCTTTCCTCAAAGGAGTCCCCACCCAAGCCATCCTAAAGGCAGCCACATGGAACTCAGTGCACACCTTTACAAAACGCTATAACCTAGGCAATGTCTTCAGGGCTAGAGCAGGTTTCACTACTGCTATCCTGCAAAATCGTATTTTCTAAGATCATACAGATGACCCACCACCCAATTTATAGCTTTGGGAGTTCTCCCAAAAATCCATACTGCACCATTGATATGAAGGCCATAGTACAGTTGTGTCCCATTTACCATAATTGTAAATGTCTGAGTAGATCAATGTTTTAGTACATAGTCCCACACTCCAACCCCTCTTAATCTGCTGACAACTTGTCTCCCCTTTGCTGGCTGCAAGGTGTAGAGGAGTTTTTTTTCTGCAGACAGTCCTCTTAATCTCCATCAACCCCTATTTGCCTCATGTTTTTTTTCTCGTCCTTCTCACTTAATTTCAGACAATTGAAGAGGTTGTGCTGGCTGCATGGCAGGAAGACCTAAGAATAAGTACTGCAACGTGAGCTACTCGAACATCTACAGTTATGGTAAGTGCAATACAACCATACTTTATTCTCTCTTCCAGTCTCTCATTTTCTCCTCTTGTTGTGTCTGATGGATGATATAGTGTATCAGTCCATAAACTTTTCCCTCCTCCTTTAGGTTAATTAGCAGGGCACTAAACTTGGCTTCTAACCCTGACTGCATTCTTGCCCCTTTCGTGGTTTGGCGTTCTTCCTCCTCTGTGACCTTACATTTGATGTCCTATTTTAAGTAGAGTGATAATCTCCCTCCATCTGTCCCTTCTTTCTTGTTCCTGAATAATGTATACCCGGACACCGCTGTGTTTCACACTCTGTTATTATTGTCCATTGTTTATTTGACTCTTAAGTATCTCTATGTCTCACCCACTGCTATCATTGTCCCATGTTCATTTGACACCAAGCATCTTAATTTCTCCCCACTCCCCCTTACATTGGCCCAGTATTTTTCTGGTTACCTTAAAGGTACGTACATTAGAATTTTACATACATCATAGAGATTGCCTGAAAGACATTTGAACATCAGCCTAACAGAGGATGACTACTACAGCACACGGAAAATTATTTGTAAATGGTGATACAAGTCAAGCGTTATCATCAGATCCTTTCTGTAGAAAACCAGATCTTACTATCTATGATGGTGACACATTAATCGTCAAGAAACAGTGCCCTCTTGTATGGGACTTGTTTGATCAATTAATTATTATTCCAGTGCCTTGTTTTACGTGGCTCATTAGGACATGGTAAAGAAGTCAACTTTACTGAAATTAATTAGTTCTAGACAGTGCCCTGTTTTTACAGGGATCATTGTGGCCACTGTATATTCAGAATCCCAAGAGGTTAGCTGTAAGTTCAGATCTCTTTGTATTTAAATATGGCCACCTCTGGATTAGCCTAATTAAACATCTTTTTACACCAATAGAGTTTTGATAGCTTCCGCACAAAAAAGTTATGATATTTTTAACTAGCACTGCTCACATTTTGCTTTAGAAACCATCCCAATGAAGACGTTTTAAAACATAATGTTTAATCTCTGTTTTTAGATATTATTCCTTGTAAAATCCTAAGAAAGCAATGTATGAAACACATTTTATTTAAGGCTCTTTACTGTTTTCTTGGAAGACAGCAACATTTGTGTGCAAGTAAACAGATCTTTTGCTAGTAACCTCATAGTTTTTTTCACAGATCCAAATGAAAACAGTATGCAGTAAGAAATGGTAATGTTAAATGAGATACTTACAAGTTATATATAAAAAAATCATTGAAAAATACATTGTTAGTTTAAAAGCTTTACACTATATTGTGAAAAGTTAATCACATAAAGGATTCACTTGCTATTTACTCTTGCTCAGTATCAAAGTAAGAAAAAAATGCAAAGAAAAATAATAACTTAAAAGATAAAAATAACGAAACAGATACAGTGCCAAGCATTTTGGATAGTAATCTTTGAGTCTGTAGGTCTGATTAGTGTCTTGTGTTTCTTGATCTCCCTTGTATCCCGGGTGGTTCCCAGTCAGTTGCTAGATTCAAAAGACAGTTAATCCTGCTGTTCAAAGATATTTCAGGACTAGCTGGAGAACTGGGAGTGTTAGATATCTTGAGGTCAGTTCCAGTGTATTTTTGGATGTTCAACTTTATCTGCCAGTGAAGTTCCGGTTCCTGTCAAGTGAAAAAAATGAAAAATTGATGGATAGAAATATAATATGAAACCTTAGGAAGTGATAGTCGTTCTGGAGTTGATGTGTTGTGTAAATAAAAAGTAAAAATAATAGCTGTAACGTTGGTAAGGATGAGAAGTTTAGCTATTGTGGATATGAGGTGAAGAGAACATGTTTATAGCATTATAGCATTGCATGCATATATAACTAGCAAGGAAAGAGAGAATTGTTTTCATCAAATATTATACTATGTGGTGGTTCACATGAAAATGATTAGTGCAATGGACTTTAATTGCGATTTAATCAATGTCAGATCCAGTTGTCCCCTTTCTATATGTCCATTGACATTGCTCCATACAGCCAAGTAATTTGCTAAGTTCTACACATTCCTTGAACATGAGGTTGGTGGAGTGCAGTCAGTCAAGGCCTAGAACTTCACTAACTGGCAAGCAGTCTTTTTATTGCAGTACCCAGTACAAATGAGACTCCCTTGTAACATTGTCCATTGCTGTGTCCACTGCAGAGATAGATGTGTAGTTAATAAAACATTTTGTGGTTTAGCTTCCCCAGTGCTAAAATGCTTAGTACAGTGGCTTGAGTTTAGTCCAGGTGTTTTGTGGGTTTTCAGTTTTATCTCCATTTATTCGGGGATGGCATTCATGTTACCCCTGAGGGGTCCCATGATCAGTTTGCTCAGATATGAAAAGTGGGTACTTACATATTATCGCAACCAGATTTTCTTTCCGATGTCTACATGGTACCAAAAATACAATGAAAACCAAACAGACAGTGTTTTCTTTTACACTGAAGTTTGTTTAGGCAGGGTTATAACTTCAAAATTTGAAAAAAGTAATGTTTTAGTGAAGGTTTTCACAATACTTACGTATTCTCGCAACCAGATTCTACACCGGGTCATGTTTGCAGTTTCTTGGTTGGGCACTACACAGTGGCTGCAAAAATATATGAAGAAGAGATAACAGGGGCTACTGACAGACACAGACAGACATACACAAGAGGAGACACCAAAATAAAAGGTTGTGACATGGTGAAGGAGTTACTTTTCCCAGAGCTGGGACAGCCGGTTGTTTATTTATTTTACATTTGTTAACCGGGTTAGTCCAACTGAGCTTTTGGCTCATTTTCAGTGGAGACCTGGGGAAAAAAGTTCCTCAGTGAGTTTAAAAATTTAACAATAAACAGTTAACAAAATATCATATACAATTGTCTGAAAATTAAATTAGGGTACAATGTCATATGGAAGGAATAATGCCTTCATAATTCTTGTTAGGTTATATACAGCATGTATATAAAACATAGCATTGAGATAAAGTGGTTAAAACCAGTGAGACAGAGAGGTTAAAGTTTGTTATGTTCGACTGGGGAGGACAGGAAATTGAGGAAGGGTATAACTGAAAAGAATAGAAGGGAAGGAGATAGTGGGAGAACAATGAATAAAAAAGGGAGGATTGGTGTAGGGAGGGGTATTCGAAGCTGGGGTAGGGTAGTTTCAGGTGGATGACTACAGTGGCAGGACCATTTTTTTGTTCGTATCCTCGAGTGGCTAGCTTGAAATACTTGGTATGGTCAAGGGACCTAATTTCTTGGGGTAGTTGGTTCCAAGATACAGCAGAGTTATAATTATAGAATTAACATCCTGTTTTGGTTTTGGGTTTATAAATCTGTAACAAGTCTTGGTCTGAGCTGTGTAGTGTCCTGGTCAGGGAATATTTAGATATAATACATAAAAGGCTAGGGCAGAAAGAGGGCAGATAGAGGATGGAGTGGATAATTTGTAGTTGATGTAGTAGGAGCAGATGGGAGAATTTGAGCCAGTCCAGTTGCTTAAGGGATGAGCAATGGTGAGACTTCTAGGTTTGGTTCGCTGTGAATCTGGCCACCTTATTATAGGTAGTTTCAAGTTTTGTAATGAGTTTGGTGTTAAGGTTTATGAATAAGTGACAGCTGTATAGAAGGGTGGCAAGAAGAAATGCATGGGAGAGAGTTATTCTGGCTGTGCTGGCTAAAGACCTCTTATTGCGGTAAAGGAGTCCAGGTTTCTGCTGAGTTGTTTTAATAGAATTAGTAATGTGGAGATCAGATTTAAGCTGATCATCTATTATGACTCCCAACAGTTTAGTGCTAGGTTCAGCAGCAATGATGGTGTTATTGCTTGATAGGATGGTAAATGTGGTTTTGAGATTGGTGAGGTTCTTGGGGAGGAAGAGTAGGCTCTTAGTTTTCTTAGGATTGAGAATTAATTTGTTATCACAAAGCCATGTCTCTATGTTGTTAAAAGATGCCTGGGTAGTAGAGTGGAGGTCTGATGGATTATCTGCAATGGTGATGACAGTAGAGTTGTCTGCATATTGTACAAGTGTTGAGTGGGGACAGGAGGTGTAAAGTAGATTAGTGAAAATATTAAAGAGCAGTGGCCCAAGTATGGATTCCTGGGGGACTTCCATTGGCACATTGGTGGGGGGATAGTGCAGATTGCAATTTAACAGCTTGCTGGCGGTTAGAGAGATAGCTAGAGAACCAGAAAATAGTGGGAGGAGAGAATTTTAAGTAGGAGAGTTTGTCCAAGGGGAGAGGATGGGAGACAGTGTCAAAGGCTTTGGAGAGGTCCAGGAACAGGCATGAGACAAGTTTATTGTTGTCACGGGCCAGAGATACAGTACTGATGAAGGACATTAGTGCAGTTGTGGTACTATGTTTGGGACAGAATCCGTGTTGAGTGTGTGTGAGAAGGTTTCCTTGTAGAAGGTACTGCATTATCTGCTTGTGAATGCATTTCTCTAGAATTTTAGAGAGGGGAGAGAATATAGCAGTTGGTCTGAAGTTAGATATATCAGAAGAATTGCCGCCTTTGTGAATGGGTAACGTAAAGAATTTTTTCCATATTGCTGGGACATACAATTCAGAGAGAGAGCGCGGTTAATCAGGCTGGAAACTGGATAGGTTAGGGGTTCAGCAGCAATCTGTAGGAAATAGGAGGGTAGATTATCAGCTGAGGGGGAGCAGGGTTTGAGTTTGGATTTTATATAGTTAGTTGATACAGATTTAAGGGGAAAAGAGTTAGAAGGATTGGGAGGAGAAGTAGAGATTGTGAGGTTATTGGCATTTTTCCTGGTGGGAAGAGAATTGATTATGGAAGTTATTGAGTCAATAAAATGATTGTTAAATGTAATAGCAGTTTCTTCTGGAGTTTTATTTGGGCAAGGGTTTGGAGGGGAAGGGTTTCTCTGATGTAGGATGTGATTGATAGTGTTCCAGAATTTTTTGGGGTCTGATTTTAAGGTAGTGGGAAGGTTAGTATAGAAGTTTGTTTTGTCTTTGTTGATAGTTTTCTTTATTTGGTTCCTAAGTTCATCATAGATCTGTAGGAGAGAAGGGGTCTTAGTTTTAGTCCATGATTTCCATATCCTGTCTCGGTTTTTCATCAGGGTTCGAGTAGATTTGGTAAGCCAAGGAGCTGTGTTAGATTTGATTCTAATTGTGCGGAGAGGAGCTAGGGAGTTTAGAATGTTAAGAAAGGTGGTGTTGAAAGAGTGGACAGCCTCATCTAAGGGGAGAGTAGTGAGATGAGACCAATTAATTAGAGAGAGTTGGTCAATGAAAGAGTCAGGGCTGAAGGATGAGATTTTGTGGGAAGTGATAAACTTGAATTATCTGGTGAAATGGGGAGTATGTCTGGTTACTGTGATAGGGCAGTGGACACTAAGGGCATTTGGAAGGGTCTGAGGGTTATGGTAGTTTTGGGGGTGAGAGACCAAAATCCAGTCCAGAAGAGAGCTTAGAAAGTGTTACTTATTAATAAAGGTAGGGCTAGTGATTAGGTGCTCAAGTCCATGTAAGTTGATACAAGAGGTAGTGTTGGGAGTTTGAATTGAGAGCCAATCAATGTTTACGTCCCCTAGTATGATGGTTTCATTATGGATGGTCTGAGAGAGGTGGGATAGGATGTTTTCAAGTATGTTGATATTATCTCCGGAGGGGGGCATATATTGCTACTACAGTTATGGGGGTAAAGTTGTTAAGTTTAAAATTGGCAGGTAGGAGTTCAGTTGTAGAGAAAGAGTGTAGAGGGAGGTTTTGACTAATTATAGAGTGGTGATCAGGGTAGAGTATGGCTACTCCTCCTCCTTTTTTCTTTTGTCTATCAAGTCTAAGGATGTTAAGTGTAAGGATGCCAGGAGGGGTAATTTCACTGTCTTGGTAGTGTGGTTTCAGCCAAGTTTCAGTTAGGGTGACTATGTCAGGAGTATAGTTAGCTAACTAGGCATGGAAATCCTGAACTTTATTTACTAAACTCCTGAGGTTGATAGAGCAGAAAGATACTTGCTTTTTTGAGGTTGAGAAGTTGGTTAAATTTGGTACATTAGGATTATTGTTCAGGGTAGAGTGGGAGGGGCCTGAGTTAGGATGGATGTCTCCTGATAGAAGTAGAGGTTTGAAGCAGAGTAATTGTTTGAGTGGGGGGACTTTTCTTTTTTTGTTTTAAGGAGGTTGGGAGAGGGGGAGATAATTTTATTTTAGGAAAGGGAGTGGTATGGGTTAGGATGGAAGGACAGATTTGTAGAGGAGGCTGGGGTTTTGTATTTGGATTTAAAGTCCAGTTAGTGGGATGGAAATGGGGTGGAGGTAGTTGTGAGTGGTAGGAAGTGAGGAAGTAAAAGCAGTAGAGTAATGGTATCAGGAGTAAGGTTTGTGTTCTGAAAGACATGATATAAAGTCAGGTGTCATTTAGTATTACTTCCTGAAAGCCGTTATGCACCCAAGAGGGAAACTCACACCAGGGAGAGTATGTTAAAAGGGGGATGTCATCTTTGAGGATGTAAAGTATGACATGGGGTTGAGGCCAGTATGTCACAAAGAAGGAATCAGATTTTCAAGCTTGTTTACCTTCCGAAATTTAGGACAAATTCACTTGTACCCAGTAAGGACATAACATAATCACTTATGCTAACTTCCACACTACAGCCTTGATTCCCAACTGTATGTATGGCCATTTTTTGACAGCACTGGCTGACAAAGAACGTTCAGTGGGCAGCCTTGCAAAAAGCGACATGCTGCCAGTAAAGAGCATGAAGAAACAACAACAGTATGTTGTGTACTTTGTGTTGATAGGCCTCTGGAAAAAATATTTTGTTAAAGAAAACACATTGTATTCCATTTCAAGCACATTAACGAACATATTTACTGATCGGGAAACAACCGCTGTTGGCGCAAAAATCTGGTTGTGATAATACATAAGTACCGAAAAGTTAATTTATTGCGGCTGGGGTTTTCCAAGTTATGTTTTGTGAATAGGTTGTTAAAAACTTTTTGTTAATGTCAGATAGATGCTGTGCTATCCTGACGTTTGAGTTTCTTGATGGTTTTACCAATGTAAAAGTTGTTGCATGAGCTGCACTGTGTCCAATAAATAACACATTCAGTACTGCAATATTCTTTGCAGGTGTTCCAGTATGTCTTATTAGAGTTTGGGCAGGTAAACTAGTTAGTTCAGCTAAAGAAATCATAAAACTTACAGTGAGGCTCCTGCACTTGTGCCACAGTTGGAACCTGTCATTTTTACTTTTCCTTCAGTACAGTCCCTGATGCTTTTAACTCTCTTGAATACAAAGGTAGGACTCGACTCTCGTATTTTTTCCGGTTGCTTATTTTCTGAAATTATCATCTAATTGCTCACTATAGTTTTCCTTATCTCTTTGCAATCTGCGGTAAAAGTGAAAGCTATATCTCGTTTCTTCTATTATTCATTTGGATCTCTGTACATATTTCTGAAATCTCTAGTGATTGTAGATGATCGGTCCCGTAAAATGTGATCATGATCTTTAAAGACTCTAATGGAGCCAAGGATGAGGTTGAGTATTTTATGACTGTAACCCTGACCAGGACATCTTTCTGTAAATTCTTGAGATTAACTCTACTGCATTCCAACAACCCCAGATTCAGAGATTGTGTAGTACTTAACCAGTTACTTGCTTTAGTAGATTTTGATAGTTTCAACCCATAGCTAGTCCCTAAATACCCTTCAGCAGCAGGAATAGCCTTCTTTTGGATTCCATCAGCTGACTGGGAGCCTCTAGGGACACCAGGGAAATTGAGTAACACCAGACACTAAGTAGACCTACAGACTGGAAGGCTATTATCCAAAAAGCTGGACATTGTATCTGTTCCTTTTTTCTTTTAAGTAATTATTTTTCTTTGTATTTTTTCTTATTTTGAGACTGAGCAAGAGTAAATAACAGGAGAATCCTTTGTGTAAGTAACTATTCATAATATTGTGCAAGGCTTTTAAACTAAGTATGCCATTTTCACAGATTTTTTATATATAACTTTTATATGTATCTCATTTAACACTGGCATTTCTCACTGTTTAGACATTTTTTTTCACTTGTCTCTGTGATCTGTGAAAAAACTATGAGGTTACTAGAAAAGATCGTGAGAGTTTACTTGCACACAAATCTTGTGTCTTCCAAGAAAAAGATAAAGAGCCTTGAAGAAAATGTGTTTCGTCAATTGCTGCCTTTGGATTTCATAAGGTGTAATATCTCAAACAGAATTTAAGCATTATGTTTTAAGATATCTTCATTGAGGTAGTTTCAGAGGCAAAATGTGATCATTGATGGTAATAAACATCATAAGGTCATTTGTTCAAATGTTATTTAAAGAAGAGTTTAAACCTCCTCCAAGGAAGAGCAACTCAAAACTCTTGCTGTAAAAATGTGGATCTGCTGTCATTTTCATTCATTCCTCAATCTGTGGGTTCGTATCTGAACCTCAGATCTGACTCAGCTGCTTTTTCACTCTCAAACTACTCCCTTACCCATAATGCCCTTGTCCTCTAGATTACCTCAGATTTTGTATGCCGTACTTCTAACAAGCTGGGATTTTCTCTCTTGTGGCTCCTCATGGGTTGTGAGTGATTAAAGTCAAACTTTATTATTTTCTAGCTCTTATTTGTAGCTTATCACCTTCCTTACACTCCTACAAGCTATTTTATTATTTTTGGGTTTCTCTGTTAGGTGTTTAGAACCTTTTATTCCTTTGGGTATTTCCCTTCCATTGTTAGTAGTTTCCTTTTCTGCATCCTTCTTTAAAAAAAAAAAACACTCTCTTGCTCTTCAAACTTTGTTTTTTGTTGTTGCATTAAAGTCAGACTATGGCTGATAAACCTGACAAGCCTGTTGGGTTAAAAAATGCACTTCCTGTGGGCACAAGTTCCCTCAGTCTGATGCCCACAGGGAGTGCATTTACTGTTTAGGGCCCAGTCATTTGGATGTATTCTGTGAGATTTGTTCGGGTTTCAATTCCCATATTCTGGTGGAACACTGAAACAAGCTTATTCTTAAAAGTTTTCTTCCTCATTCTGCTTCTGTTGCTGGTCCTTCTCAAGAATCAGGGGCTCAAACCCCTACTAGAAAGTACAAGGAGCCCAGGGAGCACAGAAAACACTCTTCTGCCTGATCTCCTCCTTAACAGGCTACATCTGAGCCACCAGATAAGACACTCAAACTGTCAGATCCGAGGCCTTTGGATCCAACACAAATTTTGTCACTTCCTCGGCACTGAACTCCTAGTCCCTACCTGGAGGTTATGTCTTCCACTGTGAGGTCTCCCTTTCTCCAAGGAACCCCGAAGAAGTTGTCAAGACCTCTGTCCACGTCATCCTCTGTCAGATCTTCCTGGAACTTTTCTGAAGAAAAGGTGAACAGGATGATGAGGAGATTCCTCAGGAGGCAGATACAGATGGGAGTTTTGCCTGCTCCATCCCCCACTGGATCTGTGAGCGATCCTACCTTTGTGCCTTTGATTTCTCCTTCTCCGATCTGACCTCTCATTTTGGAACCCTGGGATCCGGAGATATGCTGAGTTGACACGGATCCGATGGCCCTTCCTTCATCGGCTCTGACAACGTCTCTGATCTGATCAGCTCTGATCTTCTTAGAGCACACTGGATTTTGGTGGCAAAGCTTCGGCATTGAGTCAGAGGGAATGTCCTCGACTCCGAAGTTTTCGGAGCTGTCGCTTTCCCTTAGAACCTTGATCATGACAGCTCAGCTCCAACTCCCCCTTCAGAGCAGGGGATCTGTGAGGGTTTGGAATTGTCTGCTCCTAGAACTTTGGTTCAGGAGAGATTGCTTTTGGTCTCTCCAGGTCCTTCTGCATTCAGAGTGGTCAAGAGGGTTTTCTCCCAGCCAAGAATTATTTCAACTCTACCTAGTTTGGATCACACTCCTACCCTGACTTCTGTGCCTGAGCCTGCGCATCCTCCATCTCAGGGACAGCCAGACTCTAAGAGCCTCCGAACAGCTCCCTCTGCAGAGTGTCCCATCTCTTGCCACACCTCTCCAGAACATCCCACTGTGGAGGTACCTTGAAAGAGACAGTGCAAGAGGAGGCACTTGGATTCCCCTCAGGAATCACTGACAGAAGAAACAGACTTTGATGAAGTTGAAGGGTCCAGGATCTCCACCGGATGATGTCTTCTTTGGAGACATCCTTAAAGTCATGCATCAGAGAAGTGGTTCATCTGCCAAAAGCCCTTCCTCAGAGGAGTTGGTGTTCTTGGAGGCCCTCGGGTCTGACCCATCTACATCTTGGGTATCCCCCCTGCAGATGACCTTATCGACACTGTCTCCCTCAAGGCATGGGAGGAACCAGACACTGTGAATCCCATTCCAAAGAGAGTTGATAAGATCCTTAGTGCCCCACCTAAAAGACAACACTGGCTCAAGGGTTCCCCAGTAGATGCCATGATTGTTGTGGCAGCCAGTAAAAAGGAGATGGCCGAACAGATCTCGTCTGTTCATCCTCCTAACAGGGACTCTAGAGCTTTGGACAGATTCAGGAAGCGAGTGTATACTTCAGTGACTTTTGCATTGCAATCAGTGAATTACCTGGCACGCTTCACCAGACATCAGAGGGACTTAATTAAGGAACTCTCTAGTTCTGCCCCAGGGTCCATGACTGCAGAGGAGCAGACAATCTTTTCCTCCAGATTGGCCACCTTACAGTCTGTCTCTAACACATCCTTGAGGCTAATCTCACATGCTGCAGAAGGTACCTCAAGGGTGGCCGGTTCAGGCATTGACATTCGGATTCATGCATGGATGCAGCTCTGTAACTTTGCAGAACCTTTTAAGGTGTCCTTCATCAGTGCTCCTTTTGATGGATCATCATTATTTGGCTCCACTGTTAAAAAAGATGCTCCCCTATAGTGAAAGGGATGAAAAAACCCTTGTCTGCTGTCGGAATAAATTTTCTACCCCAGAAAGACCATTCTCTAGGAACCAGCATGGTGGTAAGAAATTGTGGTTCAAAAAGTCTCAATGTCTTTTTCAGGAATCGTTGGGAGATTCTTTTCCCCAGAAGCAGAGGGGGAAATAACTATAATGGTAGGCACCATGCTCGTGTTAGAGGGGGTCCAGAAAATCAAGGATCATGAGATTCCTTCTTGAGTAGGTCTCCTCAACGCTCCTGAGAGGTTGCCCGACCATCCGTCTGTGGAGGCAGTCAGGGGGGTGTTTATCCTTGCATCCAGATGCCTGATTAGTTATTACAAATGATTGTTGGGTGCAAAGGATCATATTCAGAGATTATTCCATTCAATTTTTCCAGAATTCACAATCTAGGAAAACTATCCCTGATGTTCCACCCAGTCAGAAGGAGGAAGCAGCATTACAAATTGCAACTCTGCTAGAAAAAAGAGTCTTCCAGGAGGTCCCGCTAGACCAACTCAGATCTGGAATTTACTCAAGGTTAATTTTAATGCCAAAGAAGACAGGGAATCTAAGGCCAGTCTTGACCCAACCCTACTAAACACATTGGTGGACAGTGTGAAGTTCCGGATGGTCACGGTTCAGTCCATTCTATGTCTGTTACAAAAGGATGACTGGATGTTCTCCATCAACCTTTAGGATGAGATCAGGTGCTCCAGAAATTCTCTCTGCTTCCAGCTGGGGGCCAGTCATTATCAGTTCAAAGTACTGCATTTTGGTCTCACCACAGCCTCCAGGGTGTTTACCAAATGCATGGTGGTAGTAGCAGCTCACTTGAGACTGTATGGATTCAATGTGTTTCCTTATCTAGACGACTGGCTCCTAACTGCACTAACTAGGCATCTACTATTACAAGCCAGGGACTATCTATTACAGTTAGCCCCCACCTTGGGCATCACAATCAACATGCAGAAATCTCAGCTACAACCCATACAGTTCATAGACTTTATAGGACCTCATCTAGACACAGCCAATTGTCTAGCCTACCTGACTCCAGACAGGATTTACACCTTAAGATCACATATCAGAAAAATTCTAGCCATTCCAATACTCCCAAAAATCCTAGTCCTCAGAGCATTAGGTTCAGTGACTACCACAATAACTTTGATTCCAACAGCTCCCTTACACATGAGAGTACTTCAGTGGACTCTGTTGTTCCAATAATCCTTACACTTCTATCCGCTGACTTACCTTGTCAGGTTGTCCCAAGTGTGCAAAGACTCACTTCTGTGGTGGCTCCACTCGGTAGAAGTTGAGCAAGGGCAACCCTTTGTTCTACCACCCCACAATGCCACATTGGCCACGGACATTTCTTAGCTGGGGTGTGGGGGGGCATTACCTGGATCATACAGTCCAAAGCACGTGGTTGACACAAGAGACCAATTTGCATATCATTGTCGTAGAGATGAGAGCAGTGCTTGTAGCATTGCACACATTTCAGAGCCTTCTGCCTCTAGAAAATATTGCAATACAAACGGACAATATGTTGGTGGTATGGTACATCAACAAACAGGGAGGAACCAGATCTTACCCTTTATATCGAGAAACAGTGAAGGCTTGGCAATGGGCGACCTCTTCCAATTGCTTTCTGAGTCCAATGCACATTCTCAGGAAGTCCAACATTCTGGCAGACAGACTCAGCAGAGTTATTCTGATGCCTCACGAATAGTCTCTAAATTAATCAGTGGCAAACACGATCTTCCACAAGTGGGGTCAGCCCTAGTCATAGGTGACTCTATAGTCAGGCACACTGATGTCCCACTACTAGGCTAAACAAGGAGAAAGTTACTGTCAGCTGCCTGTCAGGTGCCAGGATCCACTACATAATGCATGCACTCAGGTCACTCCACAACAAGTACAAATATAACTCTGTCGTTGGCCATGTTAGTATGAATGACCTGAGACGTACGTCCCTGGACTACATGAAAAGAGACAGGGAGAAGCTCTCAGATCTTGTAGCCCAGGCAGGTATGACCCTAGCCCTGAGTAGCATCCTGCCATCGCCCCGAATGATACCACAGTACAAGGGCAAAATGATTGACTTCAACAATTGGCTAAGCTTCTGGTGTCGTTTTAAGGGGATCCAGTATCTGTCTGCCTAGGACGACATGGTCGACGGACCACGATGCTTTGCCAGAGATGGCCTGCACCTGTCGCCCCTGGGATTCCGGATACTGGCTAAGGCTCTTGCCACCCCTGTAGTGCCTTTTTTAGGCAAGGTTCAAATGCTAAATTCACCACCATAACAGGTACAAGCAAGCAAACTCTGAGGGTAATTCTACTCAATGCTAGAAGTCTAAACCTTAAAATGCACTGACTCGAGGGACTCCTTAAAATGGAGAACATCGACATCTGTGCAGTGACAGAGACCTGGTTCAAGGCTCCAGGAAGCACCTCTGCATTACCAGGCTATAATTTATACCACACCTTTCGGCCATGGACCAAAACACTAAAGGTGGAGGTGTGTCCATATTCATTAAGGATACCCACACCTCCAGGCTAGTTGCTCAGCATAATGCATCTGAAATTATCCAAGTGCAACTAACACTGGGCAAGTCTGCAATCCAGGTTGTAGCTTGTTGCAGATCCCCCACCATGCCCCAGGATTCCCACTCTTCATTTCTTAAGATACTGGAAAATATTAAGGTACCATCCAATACCTTAATTATGGGCGATTTCAACTACCCCATCATCAACTGGGAAAACTACTCATGTACCAACTCATTCGCTCAACGTTTTCTGGAATTCATAAATTCCAATGCTTTGGATCAGCTTGTCCACACCCCCACCAGGGGCAGCAATATCCTAGACCTCTTCATTACCAATATGGGTAACTGGTGTTCCACGCCAGAGGTCAACTCCTTGCTAGTCAGATCCGACCACAAGCTAATCACCCTACATTCATAGGTTCATAGGTTCATAGTAGGCTATCTGCCCTAAGGCATTTATAAGCCTAGCCCAAAGTTTTGTGGCTTTCACCACCCCTTAAGTTTGAAAGGTACTGTGCCCATTAGTTTACCGTGCCTCTGTCCAGCAGTGACACTGAGGTGATCCCCGGGGTAAACCTGCGATCTCCCATCCATTGGTCAAGATTTCTCTTGAACAGGGCCAGCGAGGTGCTCTGCCTCACATGTACCGGGATTTTGTTCCACAGCATAGGGAGTCTCTGGGTGATGAATCTGTCCCTCCAGCACGTCCTATTTATAACTGTGTTAAGGTTTAAGTCTCTTCCTCTTGTATTTCTTGTGGATTTAGATTTTTGAGGTGGAGCATGTCCATCAATTCCGGGTTTGACATGGCCTTGTATGTTAGGCACAGGTCACCTCTGAGCAGACGGTATGCGACTGAATAGAGCTGGAGTTCCTTCAGTCGGGCAGCATAAGACATATTTTTGAGACCCTTTATCCTTTTGGTGAGGAACTTTTGGGGCCTTTCCAATTGCTGCAGGTGTCGGGTAAGATACATTCCGAATGGGGCATTGTACTCAATCATTGGTCTGATTAGTGATGAGTACAGGGGAACAATGACCTCCCTTGATCTAGATGTGAATCCCTTCATGATCAGGTGGGCGATGTAGAAGGTTTTCCTAACTACCTTGGCAACGTGGGAGTCAAATGAAAGGTTACTGTCAACCTGGGTCCCCAGATCCCTGATAACCTCTTCTGTACTTAGTGGATTGCCACCTATATGGTAGCTAGGGGTAACCTTGTTTTTCCCGAAGGGTATGACTATGCATTTTTTGGCGTTTAACTTTAGGCCATGGCTCTGGCACCAGTTATCCATTTCTATGAGACCCTTCTGGAGGATATCTGTGTCTGATGTGTTTTCAACTATGGCGCCCAGTTTGCAGTCATCTGCAAACTTTGTCAGCCATAATCCTCCTGTGTTTGCCTGTACTTCTGTAAAGTAGATGCCGAACAAGAGGGGGCCTAGGACTGAGCCCTGTGGGACACCACTTGTGACCGGCTTGGAGTCTGACATGGCGCCAGCCACTCAGACCCTGTGGGTTCTGTCACTTAGCCAGTTTGCAACCCATCTTGTGACGTATGGGTTTACATTTAAGTTGGTGAGTTTTTCTATGATACCCGAGTGGGGTATTGTGTCGAAAGCTTTTGCAAGGTCAAGGTAGGCTGTGTGGACTGCCTTGCCCTCATCAATGGCCTTGGTGACTGTTTCAAAAAAATCAACCAAGTTTAAAAGGCATGATCTGCCCTTGACAAAGCCAAACTGGGTTGGATCCAATGTCTGTAAGTCCCCTATATCTTTATTTATGAGTTCCATTATGATCCTCTCCATAGCTTTGCAGACTAGGCTTGTCAAGCTGATGGGGTGGTAATTACCAGGGTCAGTGGAGGCACCACCTTTGTGAAGTGGGACCACAGTTGCCGTACGCCACTCCTTGGGTACGTATCCTGAGGTGAGGCCAAGATTAAACAGCTGCCCTAACAGCGGGTTTAATTCCTCATTGAGTTCATGGAGCACACAACCGGGGACACCATCTGGTCCCAGAGATGCTGTGTTTTTTGCCTTGGAGAGAGCAGTTTTCACCTGAGCATTTGAGATGTGTGGGAGGCTACAGTCCGCTGGGATAGACATCTCTCCTTTTGGGGGGGAGGGGGGGGGGGAATTTGCATTGAACCTGTCAGCCAGTATGTTGGCAATGTCTGTTGGTTCAGTGATTTTTACATCATTTTGAACTAATTCTGAGCATATCTGAGAGTTTCCTCCCAGGTTCCTAACATAGCTAAAAAAGGCCTTATGATTGTCTTTTGAGTCCTTAGCAACTTTTCTTTCAAAATTTGCCTTGGATGATTTTATAAGCGATCGTAGTTTTTTACTTATAGTGATCAAGGGTGTCTTCCCTTTTAAGGATTTTGCTCTATCTTGTAGTAGCTTTCTCCTTTTATTGTAGAGCTTGTTAATGGCTGGGGTCCACCAGACTGGGCGCTTGCCTTTGGTGCAAAGAGTCTTTGTTTTGTTTGGGATTGCCTGATCCATGCAGTCCTGGAGGTGCTGATAGAAGGCATTTGTAAGTGATTCAGCTGTTTGGGTTATGGTTTCCGCTGGCTCGGGGGCCTTGAAGGAAACCACACCAGTCTTAAGAAGTGTGAAGTTGGCTTTTGAGAAGTTCTTCACTGTGGTCTTTTTTATCTGGGGTGGGGGCGGGATGTGGACTTCCAGTGAGATTAGTTTATGATCTGATCTCACCAATGAGGGGTACACCTGTGGTGCTGAACACTGTGTCCCCATGTTCGTGATGATGAGATCTAGTATGTTTCCTCCTCTTGTGGGGATGGTGACTAGTTGTTCCATGGCATTTGAGTTTATGAACTCTAGGAACCTTTGGGCTAGAGTGTTGGGGCTTGAGTAATGATCCCAGTCTATATTCGGGTAGTTGTATTCACCTAATATGATGGTGTTTGGTGATACATTTATCCCCTTGAGTGTTTTCAGGAAAGCTGTGTGATGGTCCTGAGTTTGAGAGGGTGGCCTGTAACATGCTACAAATTGCAGAGCAGTCTTTCCTACGGTTACTTGCACCTGGATGGTCTCCGATGCTTCGTACGTTGCCACCAACCTGGAGGTGTGGGTATCCTTGATGAATATGGATACCCCCCTCCTTTCTTGGTGTGGTCCGGGTTTTGGGGCCGGAACGCATGATATGAGGTAAAACCTGATAGTGCCGGGGTGCTCTCAGGAGCCTTGAACCAGGTTTCAGTCACAGCACAGACATCGATGTTCTCCATACTGAGAAGGGCTTCGAGTGCGTGCATCTTGAGGTTTAGACTTCTGGCATTGAGCAGCATTACCCTTAGTTTATTTTCTTTTTTGTGTTCTAGGGTGGTAGGTTTAGAATTTGAGCCTTGCCTAAAAAAGGCACTATGGGGGTGGCAAGAGCCTTTGCCAATATCCGGAAGCCCAGGGGTGACAGGTGCAAGCCGTCCCTTGCGAAGCAGCTTGGCTTGTCCAGCATGTCATCCCAGGCAGACAGACATTGGATCCCCTTTGAATGACACCAGAGATTAAGCCAATTATTAAAGCTGATCATCTTGTCTCTGTATTGTGGCATAATTCTTGGTGAAGGTGGGATACTGCTCAGGGTCAGGGTCATACCTGCCTGGGCTACATAATCAGAGAGCTCCTCTATGTCTCTTTTCATGTAGTCCAGGGAGGTACGTCTCAGGTCATTCACACCAGCATGGACAATGACTGAGTCATACTTGTATTTGCTGTTGAGTGACCTGAGTGCTTGCGTTATGTGGCGGATTCTAGCACCCGACAGGCAGCTTACTGTGACCTTCTCCTTACTCAATCTGGTGAGTGGGATGTCAGTGTGTCTGACTATGGAGTCACCTATGACAAGTGTGTCTGGCATTGTGTTTGGCCTTAAGGGCTGTGACTGTTTGGCACACTGACTTTGTGGTCTATGTGTTGCATGTGTAAATACATGTCAAACAGGGTGGCAGTTGTTTGGGTGTCTGCTTTGGTGGCCTCTGCTGTTTTGGTAGATTTTTGATCAGAGCCTCCGAGTATGTCTTTGTGTGTTTATGTGTATGATTTGAAGTTGTGATAGTACTATGTGAGACTGGGTTTGTGGTGTGTGTGGTTTCCTTCTCCTCCTGTCTGGTCTTGCCAGTCTTATTTTGAGAGAGCTCGGCCTCCAGTTTGGCTATATAGTTGCATCTCTCGCATGTATTTGTGTTTTGTGGGAGAAGGAGAGGGTTATCTGTGTACATGAGGCAATTGTAACATTGCCTCAATATTCCCAGATTCACCAGCTGGGCAGGAGAGGACGCTAGATGTCCATATCCCACCCCCCACCCCCATTCAGGAAACCACCATCTAAAACTGCTCCAAAGCCAACTTCATGCTTTTTAAGACAGAAGTGGCAAACTTCACAACACCCATCCAAACGGAAAATAGAGGTACGACTGCTGAATCTAACACAAATGCACTGTATAAGCACATACACAAGTGCATGGATCATGCCATCTCCAACAGAACCAAGATGCTACCCTCCAAAAAAGGAAGCCAATCAGGTGGTCCCCTGCCATAAACAAACTCTACAACAGAAGGAAGAAGCTGTTGCAAAAAGAGTAAAATCCCAAGATTGGAGGAACTCCCTGGTCAGCCTCAGCAAGAAGCTGAGATCCCTCATAAAATCCTCTAAAGCTAGTTATGAAAGTAAAATCGCGATTGATTCCAAAGACAACCACAAAGCATTCTACAGCTATGTCAAGAATCTCAGTGGCAACACTCAGATCTGCTCCTAGCTACAGCACAATGGCACGAAATATACAGAACCAATCAATATTGACAACATCCTGGCAGACAGGTTCAGTGCTAACTTTACCCCCCTCTCCAAAGTGCCCATCTTAATACCAGAAGAATGCAAAGCCGCTATAATCATGGATGAACAAGTAAAGACTGCACTCTCCAAAGCCAAGAACTCAGCATCCATGGGACTTGACAACATCCCAGGCTGCATACTGCACGAACTACAGAACGAACTGGCATCCCACCTAAGTACCATGCTCAATCATAGCGTCACCTCAGGCTATGTGCGTACTGAATGGAGCACAGTGACAGTTATCCCTTTCCACAAAGGGGGTGCCACCATGGACCCCAGAAACTACCACCCCATTAGCCTATCGAGCGTGGTCTGCAAGGCCATGGGACATATCATCTTGGAGCTTATGAATAAAGACATAGGTAACCTCCAAACCCTGGACCCCACTCAGTTTGGGTTTGTAAAAGGTAGAACATGTCTACTAAACCTGATTGACTTCTTTGAAGCAGTCACTAGAGCCATAGACGAGGGCAAGGTAGTGCACACAGCCTATCTTGACCTTGCCAAGGCTTTCGATACCATCCCCCACTCTGGAACTATAGATAAACTCGCTAAACTGGGCATAAATCCCTATGTCACAAGATGGGTGGCCAACTGGCTCACTGACAGAACCCACACAGTAAAAGTAGCCAACTCCAAGTCCAACTTCAGACCAGTGACGAGTGGATTACCACAGAGTTTGGTCCTGGGTCCTCTCCATTTCGGCATCTACTTCTCTGAAGTGCAGACCAGCACAGAAGGTCTTTGTCTAACAAAGTTCGCAGATGACTCATCATCTCCTAATGATGTAGACATTCTACAAAAGGCCTCACAGAGACAGATGCTTGGTGTCAAAGTCATGGCCTCAAGCTCAATGCCAAGAAGTGCATTGTCATCCCCTTTGGGAAAAACTCAGTACCCATGAACTACCACATACGCGGTAGCTCACTAAACATTGAAAGTATGATAAGAGACCTCGGGACACAGGTAGACAGTAGTCTCTCCTTTGATAATCACATCGCCACAGTAGTCAGGAAATCCTTCTACGTGGCACATCTCATCACAAAAGGGTTCTCCTCTAGAAAAAAGGAGGTCATTGTTCCTCTCTACTCATCCCTCATCAGGCCCATTATACAGTACAATGCCCTGTTTGACATGTATCTCACAAGACACCTACAACAATTGGAAAGGGCACAGAAATACATCATTAAGAAGATTACTGGCCTCAAACAGATGCCATACGCAGACCGTCTCAAAAAACTCCAGCTCTACTCCGTCGCATATTGCCTACTCAGAGGCGATCTCTTCCTAACATACAAAGCTGTGTCAAACCCAGAGCTGTTGGAAATGCTACAATTAAAGAAATCCCAGTCTCTCCAAACCACATGCTCCAGGGACCTAATCCTTGCCACCACAATAAACAGAACATGCTGGAGGGATAGATTCCTTTCCCAGAGACTTCCCGTACTCTAAAACAAACTACCCATTCGTGTCAAGCAAAGCTCCTCATTGGCCCTCTTTAAGAAAAACCTTGACGACTGGATGGGAAATAGAAAATTCACCCCAGGGATCACTTCTGCAGCACTGCTTGACAGGGGCACAGGAAAATAATTTTCTTGGGTGACGAAAGCCAGGGAACTTTTTTGGCTATTATATAGGCCCCAAGGCCGATAGCCTAGTACCTACCTATGAACCTATGAATCTTACTGCAGTCTCTTTGCTTTGCCGCTCAGCAACTAATGCAAGAGGTTCTTTGCCCTGATCCCTCTTCAGGGACAGTCAACGAGAGATATTCTAGCCCATATTTGGCCCTCCGGTCTTCTTTATGCCTACCCTCTTCTACTCCTCATACCCAAATATCTTCAGAAAGCTCAGAGGTTGAAGAGCAAAGTGATCCTCATTGCTCCCTTTTGGCCTCAACAGATTTGGTTCCCCTTTCTTTGGTCTCAGTTAGTGCAATCTCCGTGGAGGCTGGAACCACATCCAGATTTTCTGTCCCACCCATCAGGACAGGTTCACCCAGATCTCCCAGGATTGAAATTGACCGCATGGTTTTCCCAAGTCCAGTGATGGCTAGAAATACCAGGCTTTCGTCACCAGTTCAAAAGATTTTAATATCCTCACATAAAGTTCTTTCTAGAAAGATTTCTAAAAGTAAATGGAAGAGATTTTCGATATGGGCTCACCAAAAATATTTGGATTCTTTTACAGCTGCTGTTCCTACAGTTTTGGATTTTCTTGCTTCAGTTTTCCAAAGTGGGGCATATTTTTCTACCATTAAGCTGCAACTGGCAGCCATCTGAAATTATCACATTGGAGACAATTCATCTCCTGTGGCTCCATCTAAACTGTGTAAGATCTTTCTCATGGTTACCTTTTTTACTTAGACTACCTATAAAGGACCCCATTCCTCCTTGTGACTTAACCATGATGTTACAAGCTCTTATCCTACCTCCTTTCGAACATTCAGCCAAGACAGACTTAAAATTTCTGTCCTGGAAAGCTGCCTTTTTAGTGGTCATCACATTGGCTAAAAGGGTATCTGAGTTACAAGCTTTATCAGTCAAACCTTCCTACTTATTTTTGCATAAAGATGGAGTGACCTTGCTTACTAATCTTTCCTTTTTGCCTATAGTTGCCTCTGAAAACAACATCAGTCAGGTCATCAACCTGCCAGCTCTTTCCCCCAATTTTCAGAACAGGGGTGAATAGACTCTTCACTTGCTAGACATTCATAGATAGCTGCATTTTTATTTAGACAGAACAAAATCTTTCAGAAAACCTGGTCAGCTTTTTGTCTCCTTCTCCAGTGTTAGAAAGGGAAGGCCAGTATCCAAACTCACTTTGTGTAAATGGATCACAGACTGCATTTCTAATGTGTATTGTGCTAAAGGAATACCTTTAGCAGGTCATGTTAAAGCTCATTCTATGAGATCTATGTGCACGTTAAGCCTTTTGGTCCAGAGTTCTGATAGAGGACATTTGTGCAGTTCTACGTGATCAAACTCACATACCTTTGTCACATATTACAAGTTAGATATTGTGTGTAGAGGTAGAGCTGCTTTTGGCTCCACACTGCTTTGGAATAGCCTTCCATGATGACCAGCTGGGGGTCACTGTAGCTGGGGACTGTCCCCCAGGTTGTAGAAAGAATGAAAATGACAAGATCAGATAAAGACATTATGTACTTACCATAATGTCCCATCTGTGTTGTCCGTTTTCATTTTTGCTCAAGCCCCCCCCCCCCCCCCTCCATCCACCTGTCCCTTCTGGAAAGATTTGCAGAGGTGTTCTAGGAACCACTGTTCCTTTTGAGCTCCTGGTTCTATCTGTTCTGTATCTTAGGATAGGTCTCTTTCCATAATTTTATGTATTTGCTTATATAGCTTCAGCAGACTCGATCTGACGTAATGTGGAGGATAGGGGCATTATGGGTCAGGGAGAAGCTCAAGAGTCAGATCCTAAGCTATAAAAAAAGCAACCGATTCAGATCCAAGGTTCAGATCTGAACCCACAAGTTGAGGAAAAATGAAAATGGACAACACAAATGGAACATTATGGTAAGTACATAAATTCTTTTTAATTAGACTAATCCAGAGGTGGTTATATTTAAAAAGAAAAGAAGATCTGAACTTGTAGCCAACCTCTCAGCATTATGAATATACACTGGGTATAATGACCCCTGCAAAAGAGGTAATTGTGTAGAACTTGTTAGTAGGGTTCAGCAAAGTTGAACTCATTACCATGTTTGAATGAGGCCCATAAAAGAGGGTGCTAGAGTAATAATTAATTGATCAATTGAGCCCCGTACAAGAGGACACAGTTTCTTGATGATTGAGGTGTCATCGTCATTAGATAAAATGATTTGTTTTTCTACAAGATGAAACTGATGAAGCTTTACTTTTGAAAGCGTTTATGTTTTTCCATGTGATATGGCAGTTATCCTTTGTTAGGCCTATGTTCAAATGTCTTTTTAGACAACCTCTGTGATGTATTTATCTTCTAATGTATGTAACTTTAAGGTAATAAAAAAAATACCTAGAAAGATGTGGGTTAAAAAACAGCCAGAGAGGTCAGCTTTACCTAGCCCATTGGCTAGTATTTGAAATATGCAAATTGGATTGAATTTTCCTCCACCAGTTCATAAAAGCCACCTCACTCGACTGTCCTGAGCCCTCCCCTCTGCCAAACCCGTATAGTCAGGGTCAATTAAGTGTAGTGTCATTAAGTCTACTGAACAAGAAAGCTTACCTCTCCACTGAATAGAAATTTTTTTCAAAACTAAGTTGGCTGCTTTATTCCACTGGAAGGAGGCTTAAGTCGGGTCTATAGGCACACTAACTAGAATTCAACATTTTGTCTTACCCTATACCAGAGTTTTGATGTAGCCCTAGGTTTCCAACCCTTTGGAGTATAGGTGGGATACTGCAGAATGCTCAGCTCGTGGGTCTTTGGATCTTTATTCAGGAAACTCAGTCATTCCACAGTACTGGTAATACTGAAGGTTGTAGAAATAATAAATGCCTGCATTAGTATATTTTTCACACTGCTAAGTCAGAAAAGTAGTCTACCCACAAAGTACAGAACATATAACAAATCTAGATGAAGCAGTACAGAAAATTCAAATATATGAAAATATCGCTGATGAGATAACTTGTGTGATATCCCCATTACAAATGGGTATGTCTGCATTTGTGTTGTCCTATGTGTATATATATATATGTGCGCACACACACACACACACACACACACACACACACACACACACACACACACACACACACACACACGCACACACGCACGTGTGTGTGTGTGTGTGTGTGTGTGTGTGTGTGTGTGTGTGTGTGTGCGTGTGTGTGTGTGTGTCTGTCTGTCTGTGCTTGCAGTTCCAGCATAAATAAATACTAAAGAGGATTTTCTGTATCTGGGAGAAATTCACTCTCAACAGTAAATACTGTGAAAATGAATGCCCATCGGATGAGACATTAAACCAAAGTCCCATTTCCTGTGTTGTGGTAGCCGAGGTGGATGCAAAAGATCCTCTGATAATTACTGAAAATAGTGCAGGTTATTATTGTTATTATAAACATTATAAAATGCATGTATATTAAGCGTTTGATCCTTTTTGCGTTATTTTCATAATTTTTATTTCTGTCATCAAACAGTAATATTTGTAGAAATACTTGGTCATACCTCTCGACTGTCCTGATTTGTATTGAAGTCACTAAATAATGACATACATTTGAGGTTCAGACTACATATCTTTTATAAAATGCATGCTAACACAAATGCTGTTATGCTGTAAACTTTCTAAGTTTGTAAGAGCAATATTTAAAATCTGTCCCTATTTTTGGGCCCTTGTCCTCTAGTGATTTTAGGCTTTGTCCAGATTTCTTGCTCTCAGAGGTTGACAGGTATACTTCAAGTTTACATTTCATCACCAGTGCCCCATGTTTTCTTTTACTCTTGTTTCACAGAACATTTAATTCTGCAAACCTCATCCACCATTTTCCTCAGCTATTGCTTTGAATTACCGCTTTCATTCCCTTTGATATATGCTTCGTTGTCAACACCATGATTTACAGTGTTGCTTTCCTCTGTTTTAATTGACCTTGCCCATTCATAATTAATAGTTTTAAAAAATATATTCCAAACTCATACTTCATATAAAAAATCACACTGAATTTCTGGCTTCCTGTCATAGCTACTTCTTAAATCTTTTACAGACTTATGTTTTATATTATTCATTATTTTATATTTTTTCATATACTACTAACCATGTGAAAGCCCATGGTTTAATCAGAATCCTCCCAATTTGGCATTTATAGTATTTCCTGTACCCAAATTTTGAATCACTCTATTTTGTCTGTTAAACCTTTATTTCCCTGATGAAAGAGTGCATCTCCATAGGTTCTTTCCCTTTACATGTTTCTACCTCAAATCCCCATTTCTTGCCCTGTCTGCAGTCTTTGTAGCTCTCCGTGTAGTATGCTTATGCTCCACTTGTACCAGTGAAACGTATTCCTTCATACCAAAGTTCCTCACCTGTACTCTACTCAGTATCAGTACCTCCCTGTCACTCTAAACTGTAAAACTTCAGTAAACTATGTAGTATTTGTTGTCTTACATCTAAACACATCATAGAATCATGGAGTCATACAAGTTACAAGGCAGCTGAGCTGCAAGACCATTTCAGCCTTGCCTGTCTTTCCAAGTAGGGCAAGTTTAGTCACACCAGGCGTGAATTTGAGAATAGCCATTCCGTTGCCCATCTTTTTGTATGGCAGAAAATGCGTCACACTGCTTAATTTGGAGAGGGAATGTGTTACAGAGAAAGAGTGGGTGCTGCATAACAAATCTATCCCTCTTGCTAGTCTTATTTATTTGTTGGAGTGGGTTTAGGTCTCTGTCCTTAGTGTTAGCTAGACTGTTTGATTTATTGAAGTATAAGAGCTGTAGGACTACTGGATTCCTTATAGCCCTGTAAGCAAGGCACAAGTCCCACATTACTAAATTCAACCTGGACCTCTGTATTAAAGAAACCACTGAACTGCTTAGTGTAACTTCAGCTGTTTTAGAAGTCCAGAACATTGATCCGTTTTATAATATTAATGAAAACAGAAATGTGTTTAACACAGCAGCCCTTTTCTTCTTATGTAATTATTATCCACTTGTATCTCTCTACTTTTCCTCCACCTTATTATCCATCCCGTCACAAATATTCCCTGCCATCCTTTTCATTTTATACCAAATTTCTTATATTTTTAGATAATCCCTTGCATCTGTGTCTACACTGAATACCTGCTTTACACATGTAAGAAATGTCAGTCTTCTACCTAATAACCACTACTTTCATTTTTGCCTCTGATTCCTTTCACTACATATTCTGACTCTTGATCTCTAGCACATACTAACATTATCTGTAAATGTCACCATCTTTATTTACTTTTCCTGTGTATTTTTGACCCATTTATGTCAGTCGGTGGATGTCTTCTCTCTAATACACCATTAATGCAGAATACTCAAAGCAGAGGACTTACAGGATAGCCGTATAACAACCCACCTTCAAGTAGCCTCTGTAATTGGTCTGTTAAGCAACTCTACTTTTGTATTTTAACATACTCACATGTTTGTTCACATCTTCACTTGCCCCATTTTTTCCAACACTCCTTTTAATATCCTGTAGCCTCTTTATCTGAGGCCTTTTGTTGATCCAGCTCTGTTATATATCCATCTAATTCTTCCTTTACCCTAACCACAAAATATCTCTGTTGATCACATTCTTTCCCCTCAAATGTACATACCTGATTTAAGTACTATTTCATCAGATTATTTCAGCTTCTCTGGATTGTTATTCACTGATCGCTTATAAATTGATTCCATTCAATTTTTTTAAGATCACCTTTCTTTGTAATAATAACCATTAAGACATTATTCCTGGTCCCTCTGTCACTAAACACATCTTCAGTCACCTCCACTAATATCCATCTTCTTCACTCAGTATTTTGTGTACACCTACAGGTATTCTATCCATATATTCCACATGCCGACGTGTACATTCACCTGTACGTTTCACAATATCCTGTTTAGAATGTTCACATCCCTACTAATTCTTCCTCATCTATGTTAACACTTTTATGAGACAAATGAACTTACAGCTGTTAAACTCAGAACATCCTTATTATTCATTGTCTCTCCCTGGTTATTCTCTGCTTTATTTAAGAATTCTGATTTCCTTACCTTCTTCTTAAAAAAAAGAAACAAAAAAACAAACAAAAAAAAAAAAACATAAATTCTTTTGTAGCATCTTTGAATCCATAAAGTTCTCATCTTTCTCAGTCCAGTATATTTTACCTTCTTCCTTAGGTATTTCATTACCTGCCTTCTAACTTCTTTAGCCTCTTGACTGACCTAATTAATTTTCCTCTCTGTTTCATATATAGTACATAATCATTTTCGTCACTTCTACTTTTCCATTTTAATGTAGACTTCGGTAGCCTTTCTTTGACAGACTCCACTGTAGGATCAAAGTCCTATTTTAATGTAGATTGTGCCTTCAGACACTTCCTCTGTTCCTTCATAAATCTTCTGCCCTTTTACGACACCTTCTTTTACCAGAATATCCCATCTGTATTATTATGGATGCATGGTCCGTAAAGCCAACTTATACATTTTAATTCACTTTTACACCTTTGGGTTACCAAAAGCTAATATATTATTGGGTCTATATTACATCATCGAACGCTTAAATAAGTGAACGATGATTAGACCCAATGTAAGCGAAAGCTTACAATGTTGAAACCCCAGAACAACGATTTTTTTCCAAGGGAAAAAAAAATCGCTGTTCCAAAAAACAAAAACAAAAAAAAAACTTTAAAACAGTACATAAAGTGTGTGTGGGGGGCTTCATCCTTCACACCCCCTGTACTTAAATATAACAACTCCGAGATCACACTACAGTGCTGAAAACAGCAAAGTAACGGAAGCAGCCAAGCAAAAAAGCCACTTTGCTATTTTGCCTTTTCGTTCTTTTGTGGTCATTCAGGATGCATTAGGCAGAATGTGTCTTCGATCACGTAATAGGAAACCTTTATTATCAACCTCCTACCACCACAAACATAAGTAAAGATTCATACATCTAGTTACATTTCTTACTCCAAAAATTCTGTATTTATTCTCTCACCATTACCACATAGCTCTACATCTTTTAGCTCAGCATACTTCTCACCACTTCTGTATTAAATTCTCTGTCCATACAATCGTCTTCATTAGTAAAGAAAGTTCATCAATTCACATTATTCCCTATCCATTTAAATAATCCAAAGATCATCTTCACCCTTTTTTCACTACATAACCTTGACACATTCAGTTAGTTTATTTGAAACATAAATCCTTATATGGAAGATTTTATTAGGTTTTCTATTTTCTTCATCATTTGTTTTTATTTCTCATTCTATTGTTAATATCCACTCTATAGTAGTGACAAGGTTTAAGTCCCTAGAGAGTGTAGCTCGGAGGGATTGGGATTTCTTTAAGTGGAGCATGTCCAACAGCTCTGGGTTTGATATAGCTTTGTATGTTAGGCAGAGATCGCCTCTGAGTAGGCGATATGTGATGGAGTAAAGCTGGAGTTTTTTGAGACGGTCTGCGTAGGGCATCTGTTTGAGGCCGGTAATCCTCTTTGTGAGGTATTTCTGCGGCCTTTCCAGTTTTTGTAGATGTCTTGTGAGGTACATACCAAAAGGGGCGTTGTACTCTATAATGAGTCTAATGAGTGATGAGTAGAGGGGAACAATGACCTCTTTTTTTCCTGGATGAAGGAAAGGACAGAACAGAGTAGATCAAGGCATTTGGCACAATACTACACTCAAGCAATGTTGTTAAACTCAAGAGGTTAGGTATAAACCCTTATGTCAACCAGTGCAAAGCCATTTGGCTCACAGACATGACCCAGGAAGTTAGAATTGGGGAGTCTACCTTTACAAAGAGGCCAGTCACAAGCAGAGGCCCTCAGGATCAGTCTTGGGATTGTTCCTTTTTGGCATTTACTTCTCTGAAGTAAAGGCCAATGCCATGGATCTCTGGATGACCAGATTTGCAGATGATTGCAAAGTTGGAGCAGTCATAGAATCCCTTACTGACACTAATATTCTCCAGGAAGGGCTGACACAGACAGATAACTTGTATCAGAGCCATGGACTAAAACTACATGCCAAGAATTGTGCAGTAGTGTCCTTCAGGAAGTCATCCATCCCTAATAGCTGTCATGTTGAGGTAGGCAGTAATCTAGTATTTGGCCATCATGTGTCTGCAGTTGTGAGGAAGTAATTCTGTGTTGTGCAACTTTTAAACAAAAGTGTTATATCTAGGTCCAAGTAGATCATAGTTCCACTCTAGTCAGCATTTATCAGACCTGTCATTGAGTACAATGCCCCCTTTGGTATATACCTAAACAGGCACATATAACAACTGTAATGTTCACAGATCTTCCTCACTAAAAGAATGCAGGGTTTAAGTAACATGTCCTCTGCAGACTGCATCAAAGCCGTATCCCTGTATTCTGTCTTCTACAGGCTGTTGAGGGAAGATCTATGCCTGTCAAATAAGGCATTTTTTAGGCCCCACCCTGATGGACCTCCTGCATATTCAAAAATAAACAGCACCAGAATTACCCTTTCTAAAGACTTAAACTTTGCCTATGATATTATGATAGAAATAGGACTTGCTGGAGACATGGCATGACCTGCCCTGGATGAAACTGGGTTGGCTGTAGTGTCTGGTGGTTTCCAATGTCATTATTGATAATTTCTATAATAATTATTTCCATGGCTTTGCATATGAAACTAGTGAGACTTAAGGGTCTATAGGTGTATCCCAGAGACTACCCTTTCTCTGGAACAGACTCTCCATCCATGTGAAGCAGAGTACCTCCCTAACCCAATTCAAGTGGACAATTGGATGAGGAACAGGAAATTCATCCCTGGTTTGGCACATATGTCTGTAATGGACACAGGTAGCCTGTAAATGGTTTGTCTCTCAGGCCTCTGCCTGCAAATGTTTCATCTCCTAAACCCCTGCTTACACTTTTCAATGATACCAGAACTTGCCAGAAGGTTGGGATGCATGGCTAAGCTTAAAAAGGCCCTAGTGGTTGTTAGCCTAGCACACACCTACGAAACTATGAACCTATGAACATACAGTGACCCTGACAAGCCATGTTTGTTTTTGATAGTTTTAATGTAATGAGTGTGTGTTTTCACAAGCAATATTCCTTCTCACCCCTCTTTTCCATAAAAACGTCCATTTTATGTATACCTCTGATGTCTGATTTTGTGGAAAGTCAAAAAATTAGGACAATAATTTATTTCAACCCCTCACTCTTGGACATTTATACATTCTGCTGGCATTGGTAGTGATTCAGCATAATTCTTTTACAAACTTTGTCATTCTAAATGGATCCCCTCTCTTTCACAGGATTCTCTCAAGGCTGCTCCAAATATTGTAAGGGGCTGCATTCCCTTTACCCTCCCAAATAATATAACCATTTTCTGGGGTTATACCGGTAGTGGGTAAGGAGAGTCAAGTTAAGTGAATCCATAGATCATCTCCCTGTATACTATAAGTAACCCTCCCCAAAACTAGCCATAACTCTTTTGTGCACATTCTGCCCCCCCCCCCCCGCACATCCTCACAGCCACTTGTAGCAATCAACTCTCACGTGTGATTGCCAAATGTGGTGAAATAAGAGCCACAGTAGTCTACTTCACTTGTAACTATAGGACAGAAATAACAGTCACAGTAATTCACTTCAACTTTAATGCACATCACCCCCCCAGTCAACTTCCATAAAACTTGAACAAAAAAGGCAAGTGTATGATGCAGTAGCAGTATGTACTGTTACCACTCTCAAGACATCTATTTAGATTCTTGTAGAAAAAATGAAAAAAAAAATCATCATAAATGTACTTCACTTTGGAGCTTTCAGGCAGTTTGCTGTGTTTCCCTCAACCCCTAGCCAAGTCACAACAGTGATCACTTGATTGTGATAATCCTAAATGCCATTTGATTTCATGCACCAATTGTCCACTCACAATAGATAACCACATCTTGCTATAATCCGTAATGACTAAAAGTGACAAAAAAGTAGCCACAGCAATGTAAACCAAATTTGTGTTGCCTTGATAGCACAGCTCACATAAAAAGTACCCTAGCTGTGACTCTCAAACTCTTAGTACAGCAACCAGGAAGAAAATCAAAAGTTAAAGAGGGAGCAAAGGCCCATAATCATGGAAAAATATGAATTATTCCTCTTCTGTTTTATACTTAGAAAATGGTTAGAGTAACAGGTTTTATATTAGTATCCTTTCTTCTGTAGAACATGAAGTTTGTAACTCAGACGTCTGTCATTTTTAGTGTCAGCAATCCTCACCAGTTTACCAGAAATGTATAATTTATAACCAGCCATAGCTTCAGTGTAAACATTTATGAAACATACAACACCCCACGCAAATGGAACAGCTAAGAAAAAAAAGTTGATTTATTTTTTAACGTGTTTTAAGTATAACAGGACAATAGTAAGGCAAGCTAGAGGACTGTTGTCTTTCCAAAACTAAATTGATTGAAATAAATCTCTCAGCAGAGCCTCCTTCTCCAATACCTCTCAACCTTTTTGCTCAAAAGTTATGGACAAAGCTAAAAATAGTGGAGGAATAAGGGTACAAAATCAGGGAAATTTTTAAATATTATTGTAATTCATATACAAATTAATAGAAAGAAAAGTTTTCCATCAGCGTGCATTTTTGAACCATAAAAAGCATGAAACTCTAAAGAATAGCATTATTGACTGACTGTAATCTTCAGTGACTTACCAGAAAATCAAAACTTTTAAAAGGAACAATGCAAAAATGTAAGGTATCAACCAGGGGTGAAACCAGGAATTTACAAATTCTATAGTTCAGAAGCTATAGTGCATGTCCCTCATAAAAGATGTAGGTGATGCCTGAGCACTGAATTACACTGCTACAATCAATGTCCCCTCCATAATATGTATAGGTCTTGAGTTGGCAGTGTAGTGAAATATCTTTTTTTCCCACACCACACAGACTGACTTTTTTTTAAACAAGAAACATCTTTATTTTATGACATAGATAATCATACATTTATATAAATGAAAACAAACCGTATTGATACAATTTTAGTTGCAACCATTATACATCACAAACCATACTGACATAATTGTAGATGCAGACATTATACATTACTTATAATCTATCCAGTCATTGTCAGTCAAACATTACATAGCTCATTCAAATCCTGTCTTCTTTTAAACCTTGTTCTTCCTCTGCATGTATTGTTCCCACAATTTCCAATTTTTCCTGTGTAATTTTCTCCTACCCTTTTCTACAGATTCCAATTCCAGTTGTTTTATCTGTGCTACTATAATCACTGGTTCTAGTAAATTTGGTTTAGACTTTGATTTCCATTTTTTAGTAATTGCTTTTTTGGTAGCCACCATAATTACATTCAGCGAGGCCTTACTGTGTCTAGACAATTCTGATTCTGTATCATAGTTCAAAAAAATAATTTCCTTATTTACATTAATTTGCTCACCCAGTATCTCTCACAGAGTAGTCTGCAGTGAATCTTTAAAGTCTGGCAACTCATTGCACTCCCAGAAAAATATGTTCCTAGTTACCTTTTTCTTCCCCATCACACCTCCAACATTTGCTGTCGACATGAGGAAAAATTCTTTGGAGTCTACTTGGGGTATAAAAATACCTATGTAAACACTTCCAAGCAAAGATCCTAAATATTTTACTATTATTATTATTATTATTATTATTATTAATATTTTATTATACTCAAAACAACTCTCACTTTAACATCACAGCAAAAGACACCACTATACACCCAACTGAACACACCAAATTGCTAGGAGTGGAAATAGACAATAAACTAAAATTTGACATTCACATATCCATGACCATAAAAAAGTCCACAAAAAACTAGGAGCGTTATACAGAAATAAGCAACTTCTCACCAAAGCAGCAAAGATTTCAATAGCAAGTTCCCACCTTATCTCCACCCTACTTTATGCCTCTCCAATATATACCAACCTAAGGCAATGCGATCTAAACAAGCTAGAGACCTGCTACAACAAAATCGCCAAATTCGCCACAGGGACATCCTACCGTAGTCACCACTGTCTCTCACTTGCTGAACTGGGCTGGCTTGAACTCCCTCACCTCCTTCAGTGGTATCAACTCTCACTCGCCCACAAACTAGTAAACCATCCACTAAATGTCCCATCGCTCCAGAATCTACTCCAACCCTTTCGCACCACCAGACCACTAAGATCCAGCAACAAAAATCACTTGCAGATCTCTAAAGCCAATAACTCTGCTGGTGAAGCACTATTCTCTTGCACCATAGCCAAATTATGGAACTCCCTCCCACCCACAATTACCTCCATACCATCATGCACCCACTTCAAAACTTTACTAAAAGCGCACCTAAAAACATGCTGGCTATGCCCTTGCAACTCCCACTCTAATATCACCCACCCCATCCAAACACTACCTTTCTTTCCACTCCACTAACTACCTTGATTATAGCAAGCTCAGATACTCATAAGCCAGTACTTATTATACAGCAGGAACTTCTTCTTGTAACATTTGTTAATGTCTGTTATGTACTTCACAGATAAAGATTCTAGTTGTCTACTGATGTACTGTGTTCTTCATCTGTAAATATGTTGTAAGTAATTGCTATGTAAATTGTTAATCGCTATGTAATCCAACGTAACTACTGTCTGTTTATTTTAACTGTGGAGCTTTTCTCCCCGGGCCTCTGCTGAAAATGGACCTATGTCCAGTTGGACACTCCCGGTCAACAAATATAAATAAACAAATAAATAAATAAATAAATAAATACATATTTTAGACTTTGTGCATATTTGAGAGACATACATATACCCCCCATTGTTTCTTTATGAATTGCGTATGCACACACACACATACACACACACACACACACACACACACACACACACACACACACACACACACACACACACACACACACACACACACACACACACTGGCAAACTAGACCCAGTCAGGAGTTAATGCCTAATCCCAAGCTGCCTCTTAAGAAGCAGTTTTGGCCTTCCAATGATCAGTAGTGTCTAGAAAGGCACAGAAATAAGGTCTCTGCTTTTTCTTCACCAGGAGGAAAATAGAAGCACTATTTCCAAGCTAAATCCCAAGAAGCAGTTGATTGGTGGTCTTGGCTCAGGAAAAAAAGGGTTAATACTCTAGCTATTGCAATATACCCTAAGTAGGTTGGAAGCCATAAAACAAAGGGTAACTCAAGCTTTAACATTCTAAGGGAAAAGACCTCCCGGTTTGATCTTGTAGTGCCTCAGTAGTATGTTCAGATATGACAAGACTGGGAGAAGCTTCCAAAGATAAGGTTATGTGCGGGCAGGCAACTCAAGAGCCACTATGTCTAAAATCACAGCGGAGGCAGGGTGGGTGGGTGAGTGGGTGTTTAGTCATAATGTAGCAGCAGTCCCAGAGCAGTGGCAGCTCCCATTCATGAATACCATTTCCTGTTTTGCGTACCGTAAGTGAAAACTTCTCAGTTCCTCCTGCCAGTCATCTGGATTTAATCCCTTTGGAGTCAGAGAATAGACAACAACAATATATTTGCTAACTGACGCTAGCCAACAACATTTAGTATCCAAGTGTCTGTTTTATATTTAAGCCCTGAAGGGGAAGAAATTATCTCTGTCCTGCCAGATGTATGGCAAAAGCCATTTAAGTACAAACTGCCCTTCAGCTATGATGATATTCATATCCCAAAGTACATCAGCCACCTTGTGTAAAAGTGCACATTACAGCAGTATGTTAGCATATTACAGCTCTTTCTGCTGTGCTTTTTAAGTGGAACTAAACCCTTCTATCCCTCTGCCTTATGTAGCACTATAAGAAAGCATTAATGGATGCACTGCCCCCAAAGTGTAATGGGAGGTGGCCACTCTAGACATTATACAACTAAAGCAGCAATAACACAGGCCCTTACACTGCATTGTAGCCCCATGTTCCTGCATATGAGATGACAGATCTCCTCAAGTAGGGATGAATGCTGTTTGTTCTCACTCTATGCGATTATTGACAAAATTTTTTTTGGTTTGTGCTAGATTGTGACACATTAGATACCTCTAGTACTTATAAAGAGTGATAAGAAAAACAAGACCCACCCAGTTTGCTTTTTGTCACCTGTCTCATTTCTTCAGAACAAAGGAAGGCCTTGGTAAATCCAGGGTGAAATCAGTATTTGTGTTAAGCTTAGATTCTGTTGCTATATGATATCATGCATTTAAAAGGATATCCAGGCCTTAAAATCCTTTTACCTGTCATGTTTGCATTCACTAAACTTTGCTTAAGTCAAATTGGGTTCACTTACAATGATTTTGTAAGTGCTAGATGCCTGAATTCTCCCCCAGCTATCTACTTTAGCTGTTCCTGACTATTGCTCCATTGCCTATACAGCAGGAGTGCAGATATCTGCATACATTTGCATCCCATGAAGGATTTGGTGGGAAGAGAGCTTCATACCAGAAAAACATCCTGCTAGAAATCTGTTGTTAACTACATAACTAATGTGTGTGCGTAAGAAAAGATTACTAGTATGAATTTATTGCATATTGCAAAAGCGTAGTACCCAAAGCTTGCTGCTGGTAGCTATAGAGAACAATCACATTATTGAGTATTTTATTCTGTAAGTCATTATCAGCACATGCACGTGTGCATAGAGATACATAATCACAAACAACACATGTGCACGTCCACACACAGAAAGATAGAAAAATATATATCAACACATGCTGACACAGCCACACAATGATGCATACATTGCACACACACACACACGCGCGCGCGCGCGTGCGTGCACACACGCACACGCACGTGCACACACTCGTACATATGCATGCACGCTCGCATGAACACATGCACTCACTGATCTCACACACGCACACACACACACACACACACACACACACACACACACACACGTAATGTAGTCATGAGCACACATAAACACTTGTATGCATCACAAGTTCAAATTCACTGAAATACATACATACAAGTGCACACGCACACATACGTGCTCACAGAGAAAACAAAAATATCTATAAAAGTTTTAAGTTCGTAGCTCAGTAAGGGTAAAAATCAGTAATGCCTCCCATTATGATTTATAGTATTTAGAACCATGAAAAGAATCCAGTTACTTCTTGAATTAGTCATTCTTAGAACAACCTTTCTTGGCTCCAGTTAGTTGATTCAGTTTTTCTTCAGATAGTTGATTAAGTTTTTCTAAAACTCTCTCAGAAAACTAGTTTGTTTCAATTGTCTTCTTGCTAGAAACCTTATGTAACCCAAAAAATTGAAAATTGAAAGCATCGGTATAGTTTGTATATGTCATTATTATGTTTTCTACGCAATGACTGTCTCAGTCTGTATCATGCCCCTTTACACCATCTGACTTGTTTGTACAAATATATTGAATTCTCCAAACCTGTGTAATTTGCCTTACTATAAAGTGACCAGCAATTCCTTTGTAGTCTAACTTGGAGCTTACTGAACTTAAAGAGTTTCTTCTAGAGTAACCACAAACATGTAGCTTATGATTTTATAGCTAGATTTGCAGATGTTGTCTGTATGAATTGTAAATGACAGCTTTTGGTTAACAGTAAAACCTACATCTCTTTACTTCATTAGCCCTTTAAAGTTTTAGACTACGGATTGTAGTATTTTGAGTTAATCATTTTTCTCTTGAAGGACACGTCTACATTTTTTACAATTCAAGCTAAGACTGCATGTTTGAACTCATATTCATATCTTGTTGAAGGAAGTTTGAAATAGGTCAGTACTCCATGGGTTGGTAATAACATAATATAATTTAGTATCATTAATATATGAAGCATAGAAAGCAAAACTGTTGTATAGTCAAGCACATAATTTAGTAAATGTGGGAAGTACTGAACCTCATTGCATTTATTTTTTAAAAGCAGCGCATACACATTCCATGCACCACTCTGTATTGTTTTAAACATTCAGTCACCCAGCCAGCAACTTATTCAGATAGCCTTATCATATGCCTTCTGTTGATCAATAAATTATGGTCAGCTAAGTCAAAATTATTGTATTACATCAGTCTAAAGATTTTTCTGTACTTGATTCATGTTGTCATAGAAAATAAATTATAAGAATTATTGACCTGTTTTTCTGATAGGCAGACAAAAATATTGCGATAATCCTTATTAGTTCAACATATAAATCTTTCAGAACCAGTCTCTGTGATTTTCCAACACTGGGCTAGACACTCTTAGGCCTTAAAGTTTTTATAGTGCTGTACTGTCTTTAGTTATTAAACACAGATTTAATGACGGCACGTTTTCAGTACCACAGCACTGCAGTTCTAGTGAAGGATTTGGTAAACAGCATGATGAGTGGACTTGGACAAGTCTTTCTTAAGCTGTTTTCTCCAGGTTATTAATTAAATCTAAGTTGTGGCATTATGAACTGTAGGTAATGTGAGTATGCCAGAGATAATTTCGGCTTTAAAAATAATCGATACATGTGTTTTTTAAAACTGCACTTACCTTTGTCATGGATTAAGTAATCATTCTGAAACTGATCAGAGTGCTGATCAACAAACAAACAAACTGTTTATATTTTCTTGGTAAACTTTACCCAGTTTTGGAGGAAGACTGGGGGATGACAGTTCTTTTCTCTTGCCTGACTTACATTACAATTTGTGCGTCTTGTTCTCAGTGTTACATGCAAATGTATTCTCAAATTATTAACGTCATGAATGACAAGGAATTATTTTGTGTGGGATTATGCTTTGCCTTGATAATTTCTCAGCGAGTAGATGCCTGCATGTATTATTTTTCATAATACTTCATAAAAGATTAGTAGACATTTCTAGTAACATCCCATCTCCATGGTATAAAGTAGGTTCTGGCCATATTAAACACATTTTAACATTAAACATGTTGTCCAAGTTATTTTTTGTAAGCATTTTGAATAAATTACACTGTAAATGATAATCATCTGACCTAAAACACAAGCATGTAACATACAGAAAGTACATCATTATGACTGAAATCATAATTTGCACTAAACTCTCATCATGTAAGTAGCCAGTGAATTTTCTTTTTTTTTCTTCACAAGACTGGAGGAATCAATTCTGTTCTCATTAGTGTGTGGTAAATTTAGTTCACCCATTAAAAACCTTTTTTCACTGTTTAGTGTATATAGAAATTTTAAAAGCCTGATTAAATTATTGTATGATCTATCAGACAGTATTTTAATAACTGTTACTGTTAGTGACTTTCCCATGTTTGTCAAAGTAACAACAGTGCAGGTATTTTCTACTGGAAATTCAAGAAAAAACAGAATCTAGCAGTCAGTTCCAACACAAGTGCTCCAAAATCCCATGTTTATTTTGAAAACTGTTGTAAAACTTACCAAAAGACAAATAGACTATTCAACATAACACTGAACGGTTGAGCACTTTTGTCTTAATTAATTGACATCATTAGAACCATTAGCCAAAGTCATGCAGACCTATAAGTAATATTTTTCAATCACACAACTTTTAAAAACAACCAATGGTAGCTGTTGTATGCAAAAAAGATACACCTACCAATATTCCTTCATTAATTGTAAAAAAAAAAAAAAAAAAAAAAAAAAAAAAAGAGCTAAAACTGAAAAAAAAACTTTACCCATCATCAGGGAATTGAATCCTGGTCTTCTACATGGCAAGCAGGTATAATTGCCCACATAAGCTGAAGCATCCACCTGCTCGATAACTGAAGAGGCAAAACCAGTAAAATCAACATGGGCCCCATAATGATTGGCAAGAGCACTCTTACTATCAGCATGTTGAATACTATGTACATGTTGGTAGATTCTTTTATTCAAAGCATTATCTGTTTTGCCTGTGTAAAACATGGAGCATCGGACACATCGTGCCAAATACTCTCTTGGATAAACAATTGCATCTACCACCTTTAACCTCCTTACTGATTGCCTGAAAAATCGGATCATTATACAGCTGGAATTGTTTACATCTACCACATTTCCTGGTGATGTTTGTAAATGCATCTACAGTGGTAACACATTCTTGATATTAAATTTGTTTTTGTACGTAAAAGTAGGTAATGTATTGCCCAATTTCCTAGTGTCATCGTGGCACTTAAAAATATCCCAGTCCTTCCGAATGATGCCTTCTATATTTTTGACATCAACAGTGTAATGTAACACCATATTTTGACTAGTGTCATGAGACACAGTGTAGCCACTGTTAAATTCCTGGCCACCAAAAAGACCGTATTTTATAATAGGGGCATAGATTTCTTACCTTTTTTCCCATATCTCATGATGAAGCTTGTTCAACAAATCGGTAGGATATCCGCATTCCTTAAACATGTTCTTAAGAAAATTGAACTCTCTTAGACGTTCGTTGTCATTGGATGTCAGTCTAGAAATTCTAATGAATTGACTCTTCACGATACCTCTCTTTTGGTCAAATGGATGACAACTTGTAAAAAATAAGAAAGAATTACAGATTGTAGATTGTCTGTAAATTCTAGTCTCAAATCCACCTACAAAAGACTGAAATGTCAATGTCTAAGTAATTCACCTTGTCCTTGTTCACAGTATAAGTGAACTGCAAAAAGTCTGTAAGTCCTTCCAACTCTCTAAAAAAATCAGCAAACTGTTCATCATTGCTCTTCCAAATAATAAGCAGATCGTTCAGGTACCTGAAGTACCCAACACATTTTTCAAAGGAGGGCATTTTAAAAACCATATCCAACTCCCATTTTAGCATTGTGTTTGCAAATATGGGGGCGCAAGCAGCCCCCATAGCCACACCTAGCTTTTACTTGAAAAATTCTCCATTAAAGGTTAAAAAGTTATTTAAAACCATTTCCATTAACTCTTGTAAGAGATCTACCTCTCTGTTTAAGTGATATTACCATGCCTGGAAATCATATCCCCAAACCACAACAGACCTTCTTCATGGGGAATAACTGAAAATAAATTTTTAATATCGCAAGTAGTGAACACACATTGATCAATATTGTTCACTGAGCAAGCCTCAGGAGTCTTTCACAATGTGGCAGAAATCCGTCAAAATGTTCTTAAGCTTGAAATCTATGTACTTGGCCAATGGTTCAGTACATGACCCACCTGCTGCAACAATTGATCTTAATGGTGGGTCATTCAAATTAGAATGAATCTTCAGGATGCCGAAAATTTTAGGCATAATTGGATAGGGCACCCTCAGATAGTCATATAACTCTTGAGATATCACATCAAAAAGTAAAAACTCGTCTAGAACCACCTTGATGTCTCTGTAGGCAATATTAATCTCATTCAATGAGACAGCACTATTATCTAACAGCAGATTGTACATCCATCGCAAATAGTCATGAGTATTCTTGAGTACAAGGCTCTGTCATCTCTGAATCTCTCCAGCCATTCTGTTACATAGAAGATGTTACAGAAAGGAGTGGCATAATTCCATTCCTCACATCTTTGTGTTAAATTTCAATAATGTTGGGTGTAGGAAACGCTGCAGAATTCAAGCGGTCACCGTTTGGCAGTGATTATAAATAGAGTGGTTGTTTGGAAGTTAAACACAGAAATAAACTGGGGTTTGGGGGCCTGCTGGATTTGTGTTCCTGTAATAAGGTTCTCAGTCTTTACAGGAGCTTTGATTCAGAAGTTTTCGTGCACCATGCTGTGATCAACTTAAAACCTAGACATGTTTGAGAAGGAAGAACACATATTTGAGAAGGAAGATTGCACTTAACTGCCTGAGGTGCTTCTCTTTCAAGACATTCCAAGTTCATCAGGTCAAAAAGGGCAAACAGTGACATTACAAGTTATGCACAGAGAAACAGTTTGTAACAAAGGTGTATGGACAGGTTACTGGAACATACTGTAGGAACCACGTCCTGAAGTTAAACATGATGGAGGGACATAATAAGAAAGCAGCTAATTTAGCAACATGGTCCACAGTTGGACAGGTTCCTTCTGGTGAAAAGCCAGTCCTAAAGAAAACATTCTTCATCAGTTTGGTAACTCTGCCTCTAGGGTCAGGAAATGCAAGAGTAATATTGATGGGCTGGGGTAGGTGTACAAAGACAACAAATGTAACAGCGGTTAACGGGAAAGAGGATGAATATGAAAATGTGTGCACGGCATTATGATTGAAATCATAATTCGCGCTAAACTTTCCTCAGGTAACTGGCCAATGAATTAAGATCACCTTATCTTACGCAGTATGTCAATCAATAAAGTATGATCAGCGAAGTCAGAAGAATTATATAAAAGCATTTTATAGAAAGGAGAACAGTTTATTAGACAGTCAGGCACGCAAATATTTAATAAACAGGGGCGGTACTGACCATTATGGGATTTATTATTTTTAAAATATGCACCACTTCAATCATATCCCTTAGTATTCCATGTTCTGTGGAACAGGATAGGAAAGTAAAGGATTACTGATCCTGTATTTTTAGATCCTCAGCTTAGTTATTTGTTGTTGCAGTGCCACATAATGTAGTGATGCCCATGTTTCTCTGGGATCAGGAAATGCATGAATAGTACTGATGGAGCCTTTCATATGGAGAGTAGTCTGCACCGTACCTCCAAAAATGCTTATTAGTTTTCCATGTTTAAGCAAGACCACTTAGGAGACCAGCTGCCATAATGGTTAAGGTCTTTGCCTCCCATGCACAAGGTACAAGGTTCTATCATGACCTCTGGTTGGCCTGTTTGGAGTTTGCATGTTCTCCCTGTGTCTCTGTGGGTTCCTCACACTTTCAAAAAACATGCTGAGTGTTTCCATCTCAAACTTAGCAATGAGCAGCACAGACGTTATGTGGTGCCTTATAGGTGGAAGAGTTGTATAGACCAACCACTTTGGGCATCTACTCTGTTGCATAGTATCCTCAAGATAGGAGAACACAGATCACATGGCATGACTCAGTGGTGGAAAATATGGCTGTAGCTGATTCAGTCATGTTGACTGATTTTGCAAAATGGGCATGGGTAGTTACTGGTGATAAGTGGGTTGAGGACCAGGCCTACTCCGACCTGCACCAGGGACTCATGCTGACCGTGGGAGAGGTGTATGTCCCCTGTTAGCCAGTGTGTGCTTTCCATAAAGCCCAGCAGCCCTGGGTCAATAAGCCACTGGCTGGCCGATGTCCAGTTGCCCTGCCTGGGTTACCTGGGAGAGCTCTGTCGAGCGAAAGCTGGAGGTAAAACCATTCAGCCTGCCAAACATGAACTAAGAATTGCTACACTCATTGCAGGTTCACTGACAGGATGGAGCTTGGAAGTGGATGACATGATGTCACGGAGGAGCCTGGACATCACATGTATCCAAGATGAAAGGGCAATGAAGCAAAATCACTTGGACTGGGATCCAGAGTCTACTACTTAGGAGGAAGACAGATTAGAAATGGTGTCAGAATTGTGGTGAGAGAGAGGCTTCAGAAGGCACTGAGGGATGTCATCAGAATTAGTGACAGATTCATGGCAATCAGACTCCAGTAGGATAGGGCAGTATTCATAATCTCAGCCTGTGCCCAACAGTAGGGTTGCAATAGTGACCAAAAGATTGCATTCATACAGCAGTTATGAGACCTACTAGATAAAGCAGGACAACATGAATTGGTGTTTATAATGGGTGACCTGAATACACATATTGGGACAGACAGAACAGGATATGAGGACTGCCTGGGTCCACATGGGTGGGGCAACAGGAATAAAGGAGAGGCCATTATAGACTTCTGTCTGGCAAATGGTTTGATAGTAGCCAACACATGGTTCAGAAAGAGAGACAGTCACAAGATCACATACAAAAGTGGTCATACAAGAGAGACCAGGCTGAAGACCTGGAAGTTGGCTGGAGAGAAAGTACAACAGTTCAGGGAATTACTCGGGGCTCTAGTACCCCAGGAAGAAGAAGAAGATATAGGTGGAGTTGAAGTAGAGTGGCAGCACCTCAAAACAGCATGTGCTAGGACTACATAGGTTCATAGGTTGCTACTAGGTTATCGGCCCTAGGGTCTATACAAGCCTAGCTGTAACAATTCCCTAGCTGTTTCTTCCCACACTATTTACTTCCCTGGACCCCTGTTTAGCAGGGTGATTGACGTGATCCCCGGGGTGAATTTCTTTTCTCATCAAGGTTCCTTTTGAAGAGGGCCAAAGAGGCACTCTGCTTGACATGTATGGGCAGTCTATTCCAGAGTCTGAGGAGTCTCTGGGTCAGGAACCTATCCCTCCAGCATGTTTTGTTTATTGTGATGACAAGATTTAGATCCCTGGAACGTGTGGCTCTGAGGGATTGGGATTTCTTTAAGTGTAGCATGTCCAACAGCTCTGGGTTTGACATAGCCTTGTATGTTAAGCAGAGATCGCCTCGGAGTAAACGATATGCGACAGAGTGTAGCTGGAGTTTTTTAAGGTGGTCAGCATAGGGCATCTGCTTTAGGCCTGTGATTCTTTTAGTGAGGTATTTCTGCGGCCTTTCCAGTTGTTGCAGATGTCTTGAGAGATACATACCAAATGGGGCATTGTATTCTATAATGGGTCTAATGAGGGATGAGTACAGTGGGACAGTGACCTCCTTTTTCTGGATGAAAAGCCCTTAGTGATGAGGTGTGCCACATAGAAGGATTTCCTGACTGTTGTGGCAATGTGGTTATTGAAGGTGAAACCACTGTCCACCTGTGTCCCTATGTCTCTTATCACACTTTCGGTGTTTAGTGTACTGCCACCTATGTGATAATTCACAGGTACATGTTTTTTCCCAAAGGGGATAACTATACATTCCGTGGCATTGAGCTTGAGCCCATGGCTCTGGCACCAAGCATCTGCTTCTGTAAGGCCCTTTTGTAGAGTCTTCACATCATTTGGGGATTTAATAATGGCTCCCAGTTTGCAGTCATCTGCGAACTTTGTTAGCCAGAGTCCCTTAGTGTTGGCCTGTACGTCAGAGAAGTAGATGCCAAACAAGAGAGGTCCTGGGACTGAACCCTGAGGTACTCCACTTGTCACTTGTCTGGAGCTGGATTTGGAGTCAGCTACTTTTACAGTGTGGGTTCTGTCAGTAAGTCAGTTGACAACCCATCGAGTGACATAGGGATTAATGCCCAGCTTAGTAAGTTTATCTATGATTCCAGAGTGGGTGATGGTGTTGAAGGCCTTGGCGAGGTCCAGCTAGGTTGTGTGGACTGCCTTACCCTCGTCCACGGCTCTGGAGACTGATTCGAAGAAATCAATAAGGTTCAGGAGACAAGATTGGCCCTTCACAAACTCAAACTGGGTGGGGTCCAGTGTTTTAAGGTTGCCAATGTCTTTGTTTATAAGTTCCATGATAATATGTTCCATGGCCTTGCAGATCAGGCTCGTCAGACTGATGGGGCGGTAGTTCCCGGGATCCAAGGTGGATCCCCCTTGTGGAGTGGGATAACTGTAGCTGTGCGCCACTCAGTGAGCATGAAGCCTGAGGTGAGGGTATGATTAAGCATGACACTTAGGTGAGGTGCCAGGTCATTTTGTAGTTCATGTAGTACACAGCCGGGATGTCATCTGGTCCCATGGATGCTGTATTCTTAGCTTTGGACAGTGTGTTTTTTACCTGTGTGGCTGTTATTACTGGAATTTGGCAATCTTCCAGTATTGAGATGGGCCATTTAGGGGGTGAGAGGGGGGTGTAGTTAGCACTGAATTGATCTGCCAGGATATTGGCAATATCCTTGGGATCAGTATATTTAATGCCATTCTGTTGTAGCTCAGAGCAGATCTGAGCATTGCCATTTAGATTCTTGACATAGTTATAGAATGCCTTGTGGTTGTCTTTGGAATCTTTGGCAATTTTATTTTCGTAACTAGCTTTGGAGGATTTTATGAGAGATCTCAGCTTCTTAATGAGGCTGGTAAGGGAGTTTTTTTGCATCCTCGGATTTTCCTCTTTTCTGCAACAGTTTTTTTCCTTTTATTGTAAAGTTTGTTTATGGCAGGGGACCACCAGATTGGCTTCCTTTTTTTGGAGGAGAGCATCTTGGTTTTATTTGGGATGGCACGATTCATGCATGAGTGGATGTGCTCTTACAGTGCCTTAGTGTAGGACTCAGCAGTCAAACTTTCAGTTCCCGTCTGCATGGGTGTCATGAAGTTTGTAACTTCTGACTTGAGTAGCATGAAGTTGGCCTTGGAGAAGTTTTTTAAGGAGGTTGCCTTACTGGGGAGTGGGGGTGGGATGCGGATGTTAAGGACGATTAGCTTATGGTCTGACCTGACCAACAAGGGAGTGACCACAGGTGTGGAGCATCGATTTCCCATGTTGCTAATGACCAGGTCTAGGATATTGGAGTCCCTGGTGGGATTATGGATTAGTTGATCCAGAGCATTAGAATTTATGAATTCCAAGAACCGTTGGGCAAAGGTGTTTGTGCACGAGTAGTTTTCCCAGTTAATGGCAGAACAGAACAGATATGTGGCCGAGCCAGGTATGGAAATAAGGTACAGAAGGAAAGCTGGTGGTAGAATGCAGAAATCCAGGAAATCATCAAAAGAAAGAGTGCAGGAAAGTGGGTGATAGAAAATGTGTACCAGGCTAGGAAGGAATACTCTTGGCTAACAAAGAAGCTAAGAAGGGAGTCGAGAATAAGGCATCAAAGGCACTCTACCAGCTTCTGGAAAGTGAGTCAGTAGGTGACACAAAGAAACTATGTCAGGTTGCAAGACAAAGAAAGATAAAGAAGATGGTCAGGCACCCTTCATAAGGGATGCCAGCAGCAACCTGCTTACCAGTCCACAGGACATCAAGGACAGAAGGAAGCCATACTTCAAGCAACTTCTCAATGAAGAAAACCCCACAAAAGCAGTAATGTCCCAGATGCAGCCTACAGTGAAAGAAGAAGAGGAGCCCACCCTAGTAGAAGTGAGAATAGCACTAAGGAAAATGATGTCAGGGAAAGCAGCAGGCTCAGATGAGGTCACAAAAGATATGATAAAGATGCTGGGTGATATAAGGGAGAAATGGCTCTTGAGGCTACTCATGGCAGTGTGGAAAGAAAGGCGTGTCCCAGATGACTGGAGAATAAGCTTACTTCTGGCAGTGTACAAGAACAAAGGGAACATCCACAACTGTGAGCAGTATAGAGGTATCAAACTCCTGTCACATTGCATGAGAGTTCTGGAGAGGGTGATTGATAAATGGATATGCAAATATGCAGAGTTGTGGAAAGTAAGACAGGAGATGGGCAGTTCAGATTCAGATCAGGATGCAGCAAAACTGACCCAATGTTTGCAGTGAGACAGATAGTTGAGAAGAAGCTAGAGATGAGTAAGATTCCAACTGGGGATTCCTAGACTTGGAGAAAGCATATGACAAGGCCCCTAGAAAGCTGATTTGGGTAGTACTGAGGTGATTCAAAGTCTGAGAAACATTAGCAGAATTAGTGCAGGCAATATTCAAGGACTCAATTAATCAAATATGAACAGTATTCGGTCTCACAGAGGGGTTCCCAGTGGGAGTAAGTGTACATCAGGGTTCAGCTCTGAGCCCACTTCTGTTCATGCTGGTGATGGACTACATTAGCAAACAGGTCGGAGGAGACAGTTCAATAAAGTTACTATATGCAGATGATGTAGCATTACAGGCAGACTCTGAGAAAGAACTTCAGGAAAGGATAGAGGAATGGAATGCAAAACTGAAGGCACACGGGATGAAGCTAAGTACATATAAGACAGTGATAATGGGAGCAAATTGGGGAATCAGAAGAAGATGAGAATTAAGATAGAAGGGAAGATAGTGGAACAGGTCAACAGCTTCAAGTATTTGGGGAGAGGGGGTTGAGGAGAACGGAAGTCTGAATGAAGAGGTCAAAGCTGGAATCAGAGGGGCTGCAGCCAACTGGCATAGAGTGTCAGGTGAAGTCTATGACAGAAGAATTCCAAAGAAACTGAAAAGTAAGGTGTACAAAACAGTGGTAAGACTAGTACTGCTGTACAGTGCAGAAACCTGGGTAGTAAAGGCAGGGCAGATGAGGAAGGTGGAGATGATGGAAGTGAAGTGCATGAGACAGGTGGTAGGATGCACACTGTTGGACAGACAAAGAAATGAGGACACAAGAGCAAAAGCCAAAGTAGCTCCAACTGCAGAAAAGATAAAAGAGAACAGATTATGGTGGTTTGGACACATGCAGAAAAGTAGAAGACAATCTGGTGAAGAAGATTTGGGGCAGACAGGAACAGGGTAAGAGGAAATGAGGGCATTGGGGCAAAGTGGTGGATGGACTTTGAGGCAGATTATCTCCGACAGTCAGACATGAGAGTCAAAGAAGGCAGGAATGTAGCATTAAAATGAAGGAGATGGTGACAGTTGACACAACACTTCGACCTCATGCAGAAAATGGTAAAAAGGGGGTGATGATGATGATATTTAAGCAAAAAAGATCAACATCATGAAGTATCTTCAAGAGGTTTGTCACTGACTCATGGAACTGCATCAAAGATCTTGATTTATCAGGTGATCTGTGTAAATGCTCTTGGACTGCACACTTACATCTAAGACAAATTTGAGTCTTGATTAATTTGCAGAGCCTTTAGCAGACCCTTTTTCTAGAGAACACTTCTAAAAATATAAACTCTGTGAAATCTAGATTGACCAAGTTCCTTTTGCAAATGGATGATTCCTTAAAAAGAGAATGTACTGGGGATTCTGTAGATAACCATGCTGCAGATAACTGGGAAATGTCACCCAAAAGAACTTCAAGAATGGACTTGCCTGAAGTCAGGGGCAGACACTTAGAGTCAATTTTATGGCAGGAGATGGAGACAACTGTGATGAAAATGTTGTGACTGATCAGTTTGTGAAAGTGCAGTGCATGTCTTTTGCTATATTTTTTAAAACCAAGAATCAAAGCACTTCCTGAAAGTGTTTCTGATTATTCAGCTTTTTACAGTTTTCCTTTAATAAAAATGTAGGTTCATCTAAAAGCATGTATGCTGGGGTCTCCACAGTTTGGGAACTCTTAAACAATCAACAGTAAGCACTGTTAAACCAAGCACAGTCTCTAAACTGTTATGTTGTGACTACACCTACTGTAAATCCAATGGTGACTTTAAATGTCTGCCTGTAATCTTCTTCTTTCGGCTGCTCCCGTTAGGGGTCGCCACAGCAGATCAACTGTTTCCATTTCCTCCTGTCCTCTGCATCTTGCTCTGTCACACCAACCACCTGCATATCCTCTCTCACCACATCCATAAACCTTAGGCCTTCCTCTTTTCCTGTTACCTGGCAGCTTCATCCTTAGCATCATTTTCCCAATATACTGTGCATCCCTCCTCAGCACATGTCCAAACCAATGTAATCTTGCCTCTCTGGCTTTGTCTCCAAACCTTCCAACCTGGGCTGACCCTCTAATATACTTATTCCTAATCCTGTCCATCCTCGTCACACCCAGTGCAAATCTTAACATCTTCAGCTCTGCCACGTCAAGCTCTGACTCCTGCCTTTTTGTCAATGCCACTGTCTCCAACCCGTATAACATAGCTGGTCTCACTACCCTCTTGTAGACCTTCCCTTTCACGCTTACTGGTACTTGTCTGTCACAAATTACTCCTGACACTCTTCTCCACCCACTCCATCCTGCCTGTACTCTCTTCTTCACCTCTCTTCCACACTCACCATTACTCTGAACTGTTGATCCCAAGTACTTAAACTCATTCACCTTTGCCACCTCTACTCCCTGCATCCTCACCATTCCTCTATCCTTCCTCTCATTCACACACATATATTCTGTCTTAGTCCTGCTGACCTTCATTCCTCTTCTCTGTAGAGCATATCTCCACCTCTCCAGGGTCTCCTCCACCTGTTCCCTACTCTCATTACAGATCACAATGTCATCTGCAAACATCATAATCCACGGGGACTCCTGTCTGATCTCGTCTGTCAACCTGTCCATCACCATTGCAAATAAGAAAGGGCTCAGAGCTGATCCTTGATATCATCCCACCTCCACCTTAAACGCATCCGTCACTCCCACCGCAGACCTCACCGCTGTCACACTACCCTCGTACATATCTTGTACCACTCTTACATACTTCTCTGACACTCCCGACTTCCTCATACAATATCACAACTCCTCTCTAGGCACCCTGTCATATGCTTTCTCTAAATCCACAAAGACACAATGCAATCCTTCTGACCTTCTCTGTACTTCTCCATCAACACTCTCAGAGCAAACATCACATCTGTAGTGCTCTTTCCTGGCATGAAACCATACTGCTGATCACTAATCATCACCTCCCTTCTTAACCTAGCTTCAACTACTCTTTCCCATAACTAAATGTCTGCCTGTAATGCACTGCACCAAAGAATCTCTTTCAGAAAGTAGAGGATTCTGATGATGCTCCTTGCTGAGAGCACATTTTCATTTTCTCTTTAGGAACATAAATGAAATGAACTTTACTAACAAGCCATTTACATTTGCTTTTTGGCATTCATGGAATTGCTCTAATGACTGGTTCTTCACTGTAAAGCGTAAAAGACAAGAGCGTAATTTCTGTGATTGCTTAATAAAGACTTAGATGCCTTTAATACTGGAAAAAATAAAAGAATAATGATGGGTGCACACACACACACACACACACACACACACACACACACACACACACACACACACACACACACACATACAAAGCATTGAAGCCTCATTTGCCTTCAGAGTTAAAAAAAGTTGACTGCTTATACATTTTTTTGAAGAGTAAGAACTACAGAACTCAAATTAAATGTGTTTTAACCAGTCATGGTGCAAGTACTGCATCTGCCAGCCAACAAACAAGAAAGAGATGCAGGCAAGACTAATGGTGAAGTTTTTTGTTTATTTCATATTACAAAACACTTACTGAAATACTGCAGCAGAAAATTTAGAAACAACCTTGTTTCTTAATTTTCTGCTAAATAGTTGAATGTGTTTTTCTTTTTTTTAGCCAACAAGTCAGCCAAGGACACAGACAGTCTGGGAGCATAGTGGAGTCTGTGGAAATTTGGAGGAGGGCCTCACCCCCCTGTCACTCTTCCTTTGTAAGAAAAACGATAAGAGTAGTGGTATTTCATCAGCGGCCGAGGCCTCGCACTTATTTTACACCTCTCATGTCTCTTCACAGTGCCAGATTAGAGTCAAGCTCAACAGGGTCTTCTTTCCCCGTTGATTCTGTCAAGCCGACTCACATCTGTTATTTAGGCAATACTGTAATACGACTAGTAGTATTTAATTTGAGTTATGCATTTAATTAGATATTTAGCAGGTAGAAAAATACAGTTGTTTACAGATTAAGGCATACATAAGAGACAAGAAGAGAGAAAAAACAAGTGAGATACTGCATAAAAAGTGTTTTATAATTCTGTCAAAAGAGCAGTAACATTTTAAGATTTTAATTATATAAAATATAAAGAATAACAACTATAACTTAAACATTAAAATGTTACTATTGTTTTGATAAAATTGTAAAACTCCTGCTTTTATGCCAGTATCTCCCTTGTTTTATTTTTGTGTTCATGCCAGTTATGTATGCTTTAATATGCAAACAGTTGTATTTTTTCTATCCGCTTATTAACACTTTCCAGGTGTTCCTGCAGTCACAAGCTCATGAGTCAGGAATAGCACTGCTACTTTCTATACTGAGTGAAAAACATAACATGGAACTCCTCTATAATGCCAACATGGCGCAAAGACTGGAGAAGCTTGAAAGCTACCTGAGTTCTTTGAAGATGGCAGCTCTTTAAGGTGAGCCAACCATCCACTGGGAAATGCTACTGTTAAAGATGAATCCTCCAAAAGTTTGGATACATCAAGAATGCCTCTTGTGTGGGCATTTGTGTTACAGTCACTTGTAAATGGTTTCACACACTTCTCCAAGTATTGTTGATTGGACATTGACTCCAGGAGTCCTTTTCCCACTGGAGCAGCAGTCCCCAACCACTGGGCTGTAGATCATTTGGTACCGGGCCGCACAGTAAGAAGTGAAACTTTCATGGACGTAGTGAAACGAAAAATTTAATGTGTGTATGTATGTGTATGAGAGTGTTTGTCTGTCTGCATGTGTGAGTGAATGAAAGCAGAATATGTGTGTGAAAGCAGAAGAGACTGTGTTTGAGAGAGAGTAAACAGTAAGATTCGATTGAGCCATTATTTTACACTCGCTAAGCAGCTCTTTTGCTGTTTAGTGATTGTAAAATAAAAATCAAGGAAACCAAAAAAGTGTGTGTGTGTGTGTGTGTGTGTGTGTGTGTGTGTGTGTGTGTGTGTGTGTGTGTGTGCACGAGAGAATAAGGTTGCCATCAGTATTTTCTGCGGATATGAAGTCTGAAACTCCCAATAAATTAAGTCCACAAGTTAGTCCTAGCTAAAATAAGTAAAACAACAAACAGCTGCTAGTTTAGGAGTAACTGTTAATGAAATTTATTCCATAGGTTTGAGGTAAGCTGTTTTACTTTTTCACAGAAAACTTCATCAGATAAAAAAAATTAAAAACAGGAAGACTTAGTTTATATTAATATAAACTTTATTTATAAACTAAGTCTTCCTGTTTTTAATGTTTTTTATCTGATGAAGTGTTCTGTGAAAAATGAAAGAGCTTATCTCAAACCTATTGACTAAAATACCTTATATAATAACAAGATTGATGTTATGCTGTTAGGCAGACGGTTATGCTTCATGTTATAAAATTGTAACTATTCTCACTTGTTGTACTATTACTATTGTTATATACTAACTGGATCAGTGTTATGCTGTTAAGCAGAATGTACACTTCTTTTTTTGATAGTTATTGTCAATTGTGTTTTTTATTGTTCTTTGGAGCTTTTCTCCCTGGGCCTCTGTTGAAAATGAACTTCTAGTCCAGTCAATCCTCCCCGGTAAACAAATGTCAAATAAATAAATAAATAAATATTATGCACTTGATTATGTTTTATTATGTGTGTATGATGGCCGGTACATGGAAAATTGTCTTAAATGAAACTGGTCCTTGGTGCAAAAAAGGTTGGATTCCTGCAGTACAGTACTACAGAATTTGATCATTCAAAGTTCTCACCTTTGACTTTTCTCTGTCTGAAGTCCCAAATTTTTGGTATTTTTGCTATTGCCTGTAATTCTTCCCAGCTGTCATCCTAGTAGTACAGACTCCTAGTATCAGATACAACAAGTATGTTCTCAGTGCTGTAGTTGATCTGTGATGGAATTATTCACAGGGTGTAACTATGTTTGTCCCATCGTGCTGTGTTTGAACAGCTTCCTCATCTACCAACTGCTATTAGAGTTTCCAATACATCCTTTTATGTTCTTTTCTCATTTCTTGTTTTGCATGTAGTCCTTACTTCATGGAGGGACAGAGCTGGTAGGCAGAGGGGCTTTGTTCACTGTCCTACACTGGAGCATTACCTTACATGCCAGCAGGAGTCATGCTTGAACAGAGAGTTGAATAGAACAACAAATACATGAGCTGTGATTGCAGGAAATAAATTCATTACAGACCACTTAGAATGGGGGGCTTCGCTTCCTCTTCTGTCAGCTGATTGCTATTTTCTTGCAATCCATCTAAATGTTCATTAAACAGAGTTTAAGTTATTGACTGAAAACTATGGTTTACTTCTGTTAAGCTGTATACACTTGTGTAGCTTGTAGTCCCTAGTGTAGCTGACAATGTTTTCTGTTAAGTCTTCCAGAAACTTCTCACTAATGCAGTCACAAACAGGCTTCAGAAAGACTTTTACAGTTTAGGTGCTTAAGACCCTTCTGTAGCATGCTTAAATTTTCCTTTCCCTAGCCATGCTGATGCCTGTCTAGGTTATCACTACTTCAACGAGGAATGTCATCCACTTCTCCAGCTTATTCTGCTACCAGAGAAGTTTTGTGTTATTTTTCATTCATTTATGCATCCCTTCATGCAGGCCTTGTTACCATACAGGATAGTAATGTGCCTTTCTCCCTTTTGTAGCCTACGAATGTTGTTGGTCACTGAGTAAAATTCATAGACACAAGTACATTTCATGTTGCACAGATAAACCAAGTTGCACTGCTACACTAAAATGTGATTTATATTTGTGCACATTCATAACAGCACTATATCATTTAGTTAATACTAAATTTGTGTGACTGTGACTCATTTAGCTGAACAGTTTAAATAACTGCTTAGCTCAGAGCCATACCAGCCTATGCAAGAAACCGGTGTTCTGTAACAGACCAAACACAGGCATGCCTCCTCAGTGGCACACATGCTACATGTGCATACACACAAAACATACATGTATATAGGAGTACACAGTACCAGATATAAATGAAAAGACACATGCAGTTACACACACACACACACACAGACACACACACACACACACACATGCACACACATACACAGACACACACACACACACACACACACACACACACACACACACACACACACACACACAAAACCTGTCATTTGCCTACCTCATCTCAGCTCTGTTAGGGGAGGTCGAATACAGCAGAGTTGCTGTAGTCTGCGGCACTGTTCCACTCAGGCTTCCCTGGCTGATAGTGGAGACCATGGACACAGCTACACAAACATTCAGATACTCACACACCAATGTCCGAATGGAGAGATGAAAAGTCAGCAAGTAAAGTAGAGTAGTAGTGCTGAAACGGAATTCATCCTCAAGTCTTGGTGACTGCCTTCACGAGGTGGACCCAGTTTTCACAAAATCTCACCAAGGCAACACTGATATATAGACTGTATTTATATATCATATATAATGGACAGAAGTAAGTAAAAAACTAAAAAGATAGCTGAGTGCACAAGATCCAGGATAAAAAAAGTGCCCAAGCCTGGCATGCGCACTGGTGCCAGGACAGGAAAAGATGACAGTGTAGAATCCTCAAAATACGGAAACATTCCTACAATGGGGTGGGGCCAGGCCCAGGGGGAGGATGGCCCCCTTGTTGTACAAAGAAGTAGCAGTCCACAAAAATCACAAAAAACTCATTGGCCAAAAAAGAGCCATAAAGATGATAGAGTGGACTATTGAGGATAAGAAAGAAATTATGTATTGTTACTATTATGTAAAAAGCCCAGAATTTCCAGACACAAGATATACAAAATGATTAAGAGAGAAATTAGAGGAAAGAAAAATTATTCCGCAGGAAAAACTGTCAGAAGCTTCAAATAAAAAATTGCGTTCATTAATACAACAGATTTTTGAAAGACAGTATATAGATCAAGAAACTTTAATCTCTTTGGAAAAAAGAAGCATCTGAGGAAGAGCAAAAATAGAAACAAAAAAACCTAGAGATATTTGAAAAATATAAAAAAGAAATATGGACATTGGAAAGAAAGAGTGATTTGATATGGTGCAATATTTATGCAAAGGAGAAAGCCAAGTTAACTAATATAGAGAAGGCAGTCTCAAAGATATTTGAAGAGAAATACAAGCAAAGGCATCCAGACATGGAAAATTTTACAATTAAAAAAAAATAATATCGCAAAGATGTAATGTGGAAAAGAAGATTAGTAAAGGAGAAGTTAAAGAAATAGAAGTTGAAGTTATGAAGTGCCTGCGAAATGAAGGGTTTGATGTAGGAGGTCTATACACAGACTAGATCACAGCATGATGGAGTGAGTCCTCAGAATAAGAAAAAGAATAAGAAAGAAGATCAGGAGACATGTGAAGAAGAAATATGGACATGGGAAAGGAGATTTAATATAGTGCAATATTTATGCAAAGGAGAAACCAAAACTAACCAATACAAAAAGAGCAGCACCAAAGATATTTGAGGAGAAATACAGACAAAGGAATCCAGATATGGAAAACTTTACAATACGAAAAATAAGAAGACTAAATGGAAAAGTTGAAAAAGAGACTAATAATGCAGAAGTCAAAGAAATAGAAATTGAGGTTATGGAGCAGCTGCAAAGAGAAGGATTCAATGTAGAAAATCGAATGCAGAAAGCACCATGACAGGATAGAGCTATGGATATCCAAATTAAGGGGAAATGAGTGGAACAGGAAGCAATTGGTCAGGTGCCATATCAGGATGTTTAGGAGCCTTCCACAGGAAACCAGTATAAACATTCACTTGAAGCTAGATAGCAAGGAAAGGAACATGAAACTTTGGAAACTCTGATGCAGTCAATGTCGAGGAATGATAGGACAGTGAGTTTCCATATGACAGAGCAACAGATGACACAGGATGAAATTGAAGAGAATGTGCCACAGGAAGATGCTATAGAACTTTCTGTAGAATGCCTGCAGGAAACGGAAGACAAGGGATGTGCCCTTAGTTTGGAATAAAATGATCTAAGAGAAGAGTTGCTTGATTTAATGGACTTGGATAGCTATATTAAGATCAATGAGAGAAATGACTGCAGAAGGTCAATAAAACCCAAAAAGTAAAAATTCTGATAAAACAAATGAATGCAGTAATTGGAGCTGTCTATAGAGAACCATGTGATATAACAGAAGTAAACAGGATATACTACTGTGCTGCTAACTTAATAACTGATCGTTCTACCACAAGATCACAGGGTAGTGAGGGAAAGGAAGGGGAGAAATCGAATACCATCGTGGAAGTATCGAGTAGAGAAAACTATAAAGCAATTAAGACAAGAAGTGTCACTGTTAGTAGACTATAGAAGAGGGAATAGATCAACAAACATACTAAGAAAGATAGATGTGATTAAAGCAATGCACAGTATTAGAACAGACCAGGATCTGTCATGCACTATCACACATAACAGGTGGAAAAACATAGAAGATACACAGATAAATATAAGGGAAAAGTACAAAATAAGCAATTTATTGATGACCCAAAAAAGTTTTATAGAGAAATGGGAAATAAGGTAAAAGGAATTGAAAGACCACCAAAAAAAGAGGAAGTAGATACATTTTGGAGAAGTATCTATGAAGATCCTGTGGAACATAACAAAAGATGCTAAATGGATAGAAGAAGTAAAAGAAAGAATAAGAAGTTTAAAGGTACAGGATATGAAATGGGATGAAGTAACAGCCAGAGAGATTGAAACAAAGTTGAGAAAAGCCTCTAACTGGAAAACCACAGGCCCAGATGCAGTCCCTGTCTTTTGGTTAAAAGTATAACATCTTTGCACGAGGATTTAGCCATGAGTAAGAACTATTTATATGCACACCTGAACAGACATCACATTGACTAACAACAGGCAAAACAATGCTCTTACTTAAGAGTGAACCTGCAGAGTAGCCTTAAAATTATAGACCAATAACTTGCCTTCCGATGACGTATAAACTATACAAGGGAATTGACACTGACAGAGTTTATAGTCATTTAGAAGAAAAGTCAATTATGGCAGTAGAACAAAAGGGCAATAAAAGAATTCATATGGAACAAAGGATCTTTTGCTGTTAAATAAAGTTATAGTGGAGAACTGCAAAAAGGGGAAGAATCTAAGTATGGCATGGATTAACTACAAAAAAGCATTTGATAGTATCCCACATTCATGGTTAAAAGAGTGCTTAATAATGTATATGATGCACCCTACACTGATTGACTATGTTACAGTAACCATTAAATACTGGCAGACCACTTTGCAATTAAGCCATGATAAAGGACAGATTATTATCCCAGGGATAAAAATTTAAAGGGGGATACTCCAGGGTGACTCTCTGTCATCATTGCTATTCTGCGTTGCCATTAATCCATTAAGCTGTTTACTTAACAGCTTAGGCCATGGCTACAATGTGGCTCCTAGAAAACAACAAAGTCTAATGACTTCTCACCTTCTCTTTGTCGATGATATAAAACTGTATAGCTCATCAGATGAGGAACTGAAAGCACAGCTGTAGGTTATCAAAGGTTTTTCAGATGATATTCGAATGTCATTTGGTCTTGATAAATGTGCAAAAGCAACCTTTAAAGCAGGAAAACTGCAGCACCAGGAAAACATCAGTTTGGGACAAGAATGTGATATAAAAGAACTGGAGCAAGAGGGAGTGTATAAATACTTGGGAATTGATGAAGGATCAACAATAAAACATGAACAAGTGTGAATAAAACTCAGTAAGGAATACTTTAGAAAACTTAAATTAATCCTGAGAACAGCACTGACATCTAGGAACAAGATCCAAGCTGTAAGTCAATTTGCTCTTCCTGTCCTAACGTATAGTTTTGGAGTGATTAACTGGCCCCAAAAAGTGTTGGATAGATTAGATATTAAAACAAGAAGGATGCTTCATGCTCACCAAATGATTTATAAAAATCACTGTATACCAAGATTATATATTCCCCATTCCGAAGGAGGGATGAGTCTCCTTGAAATTGATTACATGTATAGATCTGCAATTGTGGGGCTCCATACAAATCTACTGACCTCGCAAGATCCAAATGTAGTGAAAGTTTTGAAACATGAGGAGACTAAATGTAAGATGTCTTCTCTGCTTAATTTAGCAGAAGCATATCGACGTCAAGCAGGACTGGAAATAAAACCAGAAGTAGATAAAAAACAGGCAGCAACTGAATGTGCCAAAAAAACAAAATAAAGAATATAAGGTGAAGGACCAGATGAGAAGGCAAGAAATGTGGAAAAAACATAAAATGTAGTTGCAAGTATAGAAAACTTCTGGAAGAGCCTCATGTTGATCAAGAACAAGCGCAGGAATGGGTAAGGAGAGGTAAATTCAAACCAGGAAATGAAAGGTTAATATTGGCAGCCCAAGATAGTGGGCTACATACACGTTTACAAAGTCCATTGAACATTTGGGAGAAACAGACAGATGTAGGTTTTGTACAACCAAACTGGAAACAGTCACACACCTTGTTGCGACACACTAATGGCAGAAGAACTGTATACTGAAAGGCATAATAATGGCGAGACTGTTTCACTGGGGATTGTGCAAACATTATGGTATCAAAGTGGCTGAAAATGACTGGACATATGAGCTACAAAGCATCATAGAAAATTATGAAGTTTATATCACATGGGATCACCCATTACCAACAGTTCAAAAGATAGATGCAAGAAAACCGGATATAGTGGTCCAAAAGAAGACAAAAGTAGCACTAATCATTGAAATTGCCACACCCAGTGACTATAGTGTCTTGCGTACAGAGATACACAAAGTCATAAAATACCAGAATCAGCAGGCATAAACAAGAGCAATGTGGAAGAAAGATACCCAGACAGTTCCAATAGTAGTAGGAGCAACGGAGCTTATAAAAAACGATTTTACAGTCATATTTGGATATGTTACCAATCCATGTAACTCTGTACCAACTGCAGAAGGAGTCATTACTGGGCACATTGCGGGTGTTGCAAAGAGCACTACTGGCTGGCATCAAAGATTGAAGCAATACTAATTTCATGAACTTTAATATTACTTTGACGTAGGAATGGGGTCTATTCCCATCATGGTATTAGAAACCCAAAAGATTTGGAGAAATTAGACAAGACACACAGATACTCCGCAAATATTTATTTGTCTTTGTTTACCAGGAAAGCCCAACTGAGTAATACCCATTTTCAGCTGGAAAAAAAGTTCCATTTGCTTACATTGCATTAAACTAAGCTGCCTTTAAACACAGAGTAGTTACATTTGTATTTATATTTATGCACACACAGGATTTACATTTATACATTGTAAGATTTTGCAGAGGTGGACTTTACTAAAGAGAAAGCCCACATGCAACCTAGTGGATTGTACAGGTAGCAGTTATGTAAAAAAATTGTTTTGTGATTTTAGTGAGAGGTCGAGAGCATTCTGTTTAAGGAGAGTATTTGGAGGGTATCATACACTGAACACAAAGTCTCACCCTGGAGGTGAGCATGTGCAGGACCACAGTTCATTAAGATGTTGTTTAAGCAGAGGTTTAAAACTGTTGAGTTTGTGAGACACTTTTATTTGTTTGGGGATGCTGTTCCAGAGTTCAGTAATGTACTGGGAGTAGAGTGAGTCTCCTGCAACATTATTTAAATAGACATGCACACATCAAGGACCAGCCTACCTTGCGTCCCTGATCTCGCTGGCATACTGGCATCAGGCACCATTCATCCAACTCACAAAGACACACATATACACACATACACCCCCACTCACACTAAGCAGTTGTGCACATTCAATTATAGTACCCAGTCAGACTGTGTCTGTCAACTGCCACACAGAGGCACACTGACTTGCACTCATTTGGAGAGTCATACACCCACTATTTATACAGACTGGCAATGTGGCAGGGCAAAGCTGCTCTGCTTCACCCTGCACAGATTCTGCCATAGGAAAGCACAAGGAAAATGCAGTTATTAATTGTGGGCACTTATGCATTTCATGCACTGCTTTGCATGGGCCTTGCATAGTATGGACATGTGTCTCTACTTTGCATGGGCCTTGCATAGTATGGACATATGTAAATCACTTTAGTAAGCAAGTCTTCTGTGCAGGGCAACTATGTAGAATGCACATGGACCTAGAGAGTAAACCCTCACTGCCAAGTAGTGTTGCTCTGTGCTAATGAGAAACGTGATGTCTATAAATCTGAAACTCCTTACTTTGTATGTTGAGTAATGCAACATGTCTATGAAACCGACCCAATATAAGCTCCACACAAAAACAGTTTACTCTGTATTCTATGTCCACCTATCCCTTGTCTCTACTGCTTGTATCTCTTCCTCCAAAGCATACCTGCCACTAAAGGGTAATAAATTAAATACACAGTGATGCAGCCTGCAGTGTTCATGTGTCTTCCAGTCCTTCTTCTTTTAGACCTCTCCATACCACTCAACCACATAGCACAAGAAAGCTGGACAGAAAGAAAAAAAATGGGAGGACAAAGGCTGAAAAATAGGGACAGATTTTAAATATTACCATTGTAAACTAAAA